>NC_051083.1:107284852-107584852 GCF_004664715.2 Peromyscus leucopus
TCAGAATCTGGAGAGAAAGTCACAGACAAATAGTCCTCAAATTTATACTTGCAACAGAAGCCTTAGACATTTCTTAGCTGGTAAGGACACATCACAATTAAATCCATTATTTTGTACAATTAATATGTAGTACTAAAAATAAAATTTAAAGGACACTATATAATGATAAAAGAGTTAATTTTCCTGGAGGACATGGAAAATGTATCAACATTCATGAGTTAAAAGTTAATAGAATTGAAAACTATATAAACTCATTATTATACTAAGAAACTTCAATACTCCTCCAAAAACAAACAATAGATTAATTAGGGAAAAAATCAGTAACTTTATAGGGACCATAATGGCACTATCAATTAAGTTGTTGAAATTCATATTTATAAGACACTACACATAATATTACAGTACTTTATACTCTGCTTCATCTTACATGGAACACTCAACATTAAAGAGCATAGTCTGAACTATAAAGTAATGCATTAAAGTATTTGAAAAAATAAAAATCATTAATGTATACTAAGACTAAAATGAGACTAAACTAGAAATCTGTAATAGAAATATAATAGGATACTGTCTAAATATCTGGTGGTTGAATAATACATTTCCCAATAGCTTGTGAGTCAAAGAGTACATCTCAATAAAATGCTAAATTATTTTAATATATTTAAACAAAGAAAATGAAAATAGAAATATCAAAATGTATGAAATATAGACAATAGAATATTGAATTAAAACATCTAGCATTAACTATATTAAAATATGTATAAGATTAATACTTGTACAGCCACTATGGAAATTAGTATGACAGTTCTCCAGAAGGATGGGAATGCATCTACTTCAAGATCTACCTATAACATTTTCGGGGATATACTCAAAGGAAGATTCATCCTACAACAAGGACACTTGCTCAATCATATTTATTGCTGCTCTATTCAAAATATCCAGAAACTGAAACAACCTAAATGTCCCTCAAGAGAAGAATGAATAAGGAAAACAGTACAATGAAGTATTATTCAGAAAAAGAAAAGTATGCCATCATGAAATTTACTGGCAAATGTATGGAACTAGAAAAAGAATCAACCTGAGTGAGGTAACCTAGACCCAGAAAGATAAATATGTTATGTATTCACTTATACCTGGATATTAGCCATTTAATAAATGATAACCAAACTAAAATCCACAGAGCCAGAGAAGTTAGACATCCAGGAAGGGAGTGGGAGTGGGGCACATGATCTCCCTGGGAGTGGGAAATAGAATAGATTTCATGGGTGGACTGGAGCGAGGGGTGGGAGAAAGATGAGAATAGTTGGTGCGAAGTTGGGAGGGGAGATGGGATTGAGGAAAGGAATATAGGGAGAGACAGCTAGAATGAAAGAGCACTTGAGGTGCATTTGAGGGGTGGTACAGAAACTTCCTATAATACATGAAGGTGATACTAATGAAGTCTTCAAATAATGAGGGAGAGGGAACCCCAGCTGGCCATCACTTGTCACCAAAGGAAGCTTTTGGTGCCAGAACTGGATTTCATCCAATAGTTTGATGAAAGGGTCTCATGGAATTTCCCAAACAACCCAGGTTCTTGCCAAGACAAATGTTTGCCCTCCACAAACTGACAGCAAGACTCCATTGCTGAAGATAACACCTACACCACTGATTGAACATGGAGAGGTCAAACTGGTGTCTATATAGAACTCTCACTCCCATGTTTGAGTGTCTATGACACAGAAAGGTGCTCTGCAGGCTGCCAAAAGAGAAAAGTAAGTACTAACCTAACCACAAAATCTGTGATCTACAATCTGTCCTGTCAGAAACTTTGCTAGGGCAATGATGGCACAAATCTTGTGGTAGTAGCTAATTGATGTCAGATTTGACTTAAGGCCCACTCCATGAGATGGAACCCATATGTGACACTGCTTAAGTAACCAAGAACCAGAATCTAGATAGCCCAGAGAGCTAAGGGAAAACCAGATATTACTGGTCTAAAAATAGTAACAATAAAATAACTCCTAATGATAGGCTGCTACACTCATAGATCGATGCCTTATTCAGTCACCATCACAGAGGCTTCCTTCTGTAGCAGATGGGAAAAAATACAGAGACTCATAGCCAGACGTTATGCAGAGAAACCTTGGAACATATAACTCTAAATGTGATGTCTCCATCAAATCCCTCCCCTCAAAGCTGAGGGAACCCCACAGAAGAGGAAGTAGAAAGAGTGTAAGAGCCAGAGGGCATGGAGGATACCAGCAAAGCTCACAGGAACTCACAGAGACTAAAGCAGCAAGAATACAGCCTACACAAATGCACAGACTGTACCATTTCCTTTTCCATTGCCATCATAAAACACTGTGACCAAGGCCAACTGGTTTGTTTTAGCTTACAGTTCCAGAGGGCTGGATGTCCATGTTGCCCATGATGGCAGGGAAGCTGAGAGATCACATCTCAACATCACACAGGAAGCAGATAGATTTTATGAAAGACAATAAAATCTCAA
This sequence comes from Peromyscus leucopus, assembly GCF_004664715.2. Taxonomy (NCBI): domain Eukaryota; kingdom Metazoa; phylum Chordata; class Mammalia; order Rodentia; family Cricetidae; genus Peromyscus; species Peromyscus leucopus. The sequence goes on from NC_051083.1 coordinate 107,287,344, forward strand.
AGCCTGACCCCAGTGATTTATTTCTTCTAGCAAGGCTCCTGTCCTATGAGTTACAAAATCTCCCCCAAATGGGGTCATCAACTGATGACCAAGTGTTTGAATACATATGTACCCATGGTGGGGGTCATTTCTTATTCAAATTTGCTACAGAGAAAATCCAAAACTGTAATTTAAAAAAAAAAAAACATCTAAAAAAGAGATAAACCTCTGGACAATCAAAACAAAATAGAAGTGAGAAAACACAGTTAATCTATATCATAAATAAAGTTTAGGTTACCACTAACAACTCCAGGGACACTAAATGGATAAAAAGGAAATATTGTGAGAAATTAAACAACCACAGACTTGATAATCTGATCATCTCTACTGTTAGAAAAATATTAATCTATCTTTAAAACAAATAAGTCCTCAGTTTGAAAATTTCCACAGAAAAATACTCCATATTCAAATAATTTAACTTCTGAGTTTTAACAAATATTTAAGGAAGATATAATTGTAAAATATACACAGAGGGAGCACTCCTCATTTTTCAAGTCCAGAATCATCCTATTATGAAAACCAGACATAACATCTTAAGTAAAATACAGATTATTGTCTCTTGTGGCTATAATGGGAAAATCTTAAATATTAATAAATCTAATTCAACAACTTATAAAAATAAGAACATGAGATTCTGCCAGGAACAATAAATTGGTTCAACAATCATAAATAAGCCAATGGAGTCCTATGTGTTATCAAATTTAAAGAATAAAATTATATAAATACCTATAGACAAATTATGCAATGAAACTCTAAACCAATTTGCAATATATTTTTTAAATATTGGCACACTGGATAACTGTGTAAATGGTAAAGACATTTTTAAAAAGATGGATATACGTCCCTGCTTGGCTCGGTCTGGGAGGGGGGCACTGGACCTGGCTGGACTGAGTCTACCAGGTCGATCCCGGTCCTGGGGGAGACCTTGATCTGGAGGAGGTGGGAATGAGGGGCGGGGGGGGGGGGGGGGGGGGGGGGCAAGAGTGGGAGAACAGGGGAATCTGTGGCTATTATGTTGGACTAAATGATGTTGTAAAATAAATTTACTAAAAAAATAATAAAAAAAAAAAAAAATAAATAAAAAAAAATAAAAAAAGATGGATATACTTTATGTGTACAAGTATTTTGCATATATATACATACATATATATATATATATATATGTAAACCACATGTGTATCTGATGTTCCCCAGAGGTCAGAAGACAGAAGAAGGTGTCAGATCCCATGGATATGGAGTTATAGGTGGTTATATGCTGCAATATGTATGCTGGGAACTAACTTAGCTCTTCTGCAGGAGCAGCAAGTGTTCATAATCACTGACCGATCTTTCCAGTTCCCACAATAGAAAAATATATTTTTAAAAACAAACAAAATCCAGCTTTGAAGGGAGAAATGAGAAAATGGAGAGAGCTTAAATAGGAAATGGAGGAGGGAGGGCAATACAGAGAAAGAGCTATGGGGACAAAATAAATATAACTAAGGATATTTGAAAAAAGCCAGAAGAAGATTTATTGCTTTATATATATTTTTTAATATATCATATACATATAAACATATATAACTTAATTACTTTAAATATACATATGTAATAACTTAATGTACACATATATAACTTAATTATTCATATATATATATTAAGTTACACCAATTGGGGTGATGATAATGCTCCCCTCAAGAATCATAGACCCTCTAACATAAATCCTAGGGACAGGCATGGGTGGGACACCTCCCTTTGAGTTATTGGTCAGTGGAGTTTAGGAAACTCCCCAAACAATATAAGCTACTGCCATTAACCTTGGTTGCCTCTCAGAACCTGAAATTAAGTCCATCTTTCTAAAGATACCACACAGCCCAGACAAAGGACTTAAAGAAACTAAGTGGAACTGACCCTGAGTTCTTTCTCACATAGTGTTAGAAGGTGTTGTATAAGTTGCTGAAGAAGGAAATAAACTAATAGTCCTTCCAAACTATGAGTTTCAATAATGATCAACATAGCAAGATGAAAGAGTGGCACTTTTATTTAGGGGGTAAACCACAGCTGTCTAATTAGTCTCAGGGCCTCATTAACAAGACAGACTTCATGCATGGTACTATACATCTAGTCAAATACCCATGATTAAGTTTGTATATCTTCCCACCTGAGTTAGTGTACTCAAGATAATCCCATACAGTCATGATCATCCAACCTATTCTAGACAATCCCTCACTATCTTCCCAGGTTAATATAGATTGTGCTGAGATCATAATATTAACTTACAAGCGCAAATGTATATAGGCATATTAAAACATGATTAATATAATCTGTCTTTAGAGACATGTAAATTAAAGAAACAATGAGATATCAATATATATTACAGTAGCTGAAATAGACATGCACATAATATGACAGTACCAAATAATGATGATGACTCAGAGATACGAAAGAGTTCAGCCACTTTGAAGGACAGTATGGTCAATTACAAAACTTAATGTGTAACCCAGAAGTCATGTTTCTTAGTATTTATTAAGTGTTTTGAATAATGTATAACCAGAAATATTACCCTAATCTCAGTACCTTCAGAAGTGAATGAAGTCTTTAGAACTAACTGTGAAAATATCTTTCATAAGCACTGCACTCTAGTTATAAAGGTGTGTCCTATGGTGGTATGGGTTAACTTTAACACTTCTGTATATGAATACTGAGGTGACGTAGGATTTTTATTATTAGAGAGATAGACCACAGTCAAGTACATAAGAAGTACATAATTAAATATACATTGTATATGAATTAGTATATGCATATATATTTGTTATTCCTATTAGTTGAAAGGGCCAGAGCTATCTAAATATAGTAGAGAGCAGACATACAACCAGGTCTTAATTTCAAATGTCATTGTCTAATAAAATATGACACATCCATCAAAAATAAGTAATTCAGGATCTGGGACTGAAGATGGAAAAAAATAAACCCAGAACATCTTATAACACCAGAAATTAAGGCAGTCCTCACATGTACAAATACACAGAAAGGAGTATATCTAAAGGGCACAGCAACCAACGAAAGAGTTTGTAATAAGTGCAGGTAGAACAAATACAGCAGCAAAATAAATGCGTTGACATATTACATTATTGACCCACACTGCCACAGGACACAGCTTAATAAACTGGAGTGTAGTGTTTATGAAACATATTTTCACAGTTAGTATATAGACCCCATTCACTGCTAAAAGTACTGAAATCAGGATATTTAGCTCTTATTCTCTTCATAAATGACTGTGAACCAAAAGAATCAAATAAATATCATTGAATCTACACAAATATAAGTAAATGGTTGAATAACTAACTATATTAAAGGAGGACGGCAGATAAATATCCCAGGCAGAACATTAAAAAATAGATCTGCAGTACTCAAGAAGTTGAGCACACTACTTCTTTACTTTGGAGTTGCACAAAATAACCTCCTTATAAATAGAATATTGTGAAAAAGGATGAAGAAAATATTTTTTCGTTTTATTGTATTTTTATTATTTAAATTTAAATATATTTTGATCAAAATCATCCCCTCTTCCAAGTCCTTCCAGATTCTCTCCCACTCCCTACCCATGCAACTTTAAGTTCTTTCTCAAAAAAGCACAACAATAACTTGCCTTCAAACCAAGAAACAAAATAAACCAATGCCCAAAAAGAAAGAAAAACCCCACCAAACTGTAACCAAATAAAAGCACTCACACATACACAACACACACAAAAAAAATCCTGTGGAGTCCATTGTTGGACAACTACTTCTGAACATGAGTCTTGTCCTGGAACTGTTGATATACATAGTGTCACTCCATTGGAGAAAACTGACTTTCTCTCTCCCAGCAGATATAAATGACAGTTCTCTTGTTCATTTTTACCCTAGTGCAGCAGCAGCAGTTCTCAACCTGTGCGGTCACGATCCTCTGGGGTCAAATGTCCCTTTCACAGAGGTCACATATCAGATATCCTGCATATAAGACATTTACAATACAGTTCATAACAGTACAAAATTACAGCTATGAAGTAACAACAAAATAATTTTATGGTTGTGGGAGTCACAACAACTTGAGGAATTGTATTAAAGGGTCACATCACTAAGAAGGTTGAGAACCACTGCCCTATTAGCTAGGTATAACAAAATAAAATATAAGATAAAACAAAAACTGTTACATCAAAGTTAGACAAGACAAACCAAGAGAAGGAAAAGAGCCCAAGAGAAGGCACAAGAATCAGAGACCTCATTCGCACACTCAGGAAGCATGTAAGAAAACCACTAAACTGGAAGCCATAATAAAGGTGCAGAGGACCTGGTACAGACCCATGAGGCCCTGCATAAGCTGCTTCTGACTCTGTAAATTCATATGAGCTTTGCTCATGTTGATTTAGAGGGCCTTGTTTTCTTGGTGTCCTCCATCCCCTCTGGCTCTTACACTCATTCTGCCTCCTCATCCACAGGGTTCCCTGAGCTCTGATGGGAGGGATTTGATGGAGACCTCCCATTTGGGGTCTGAATATTCCAGGGTCTCTTGCCCTCTGCATAATGTCTGCTTGTGGGTCTCTATATTTGTTCCTATCTGCTCCAGGAGGAAACTTGAGGAGAATAATTTACCATGTGGGTTCCTGACAAATCCTACTTCAGCCAGATTAACATGAGCAATATTAACCCCTATAAACTGTTTGCACCCTTGTATGGTGTAGCATGGCATTATACCTCTTTGATCTTTCTCCCACAAACTCACACCCACAATGTCTGAGGAGAATATTTTAACTTATTGTAGCTGCATGTTGGTAGCAGAACCTGTGACTACAAATATCAGTTTGAAAGGATTTTGAATGAAAGGTACAAAGTTCCTAGGGAGCAGGAATAAGCATCAAATTGCTGTTGCACAGTATTGTGGCTACAGTTAGGAGTCATTCATAATTGTTAAAAGTAAATTTTATGTGTAGGACATTTTAAATGTTTCCATCACAAGCAAGTATGTTCATTATTATTTATGCTAGCTAGCTAAATTAAATCATTGTACAATAGATGCAAATGCTAAAATATCACTTTATATTTCATAAAGATGCATCACTATTATATATTTAGTTTCTTTTAAACAAAGAAAGCCTTCATCATAGTCAAGAAGAGTTTTAGCCAGTATGGTGAAGCATATGTGTAATCCTAACATGCAGGAGGCTGAGGCAGAAGGATCATGAGTTCAAGGCCAGCATGACATGTTGCGACCCTGTCTCAAAGAGAGAGCCTTGAGGAAATCATGAGAACAAAATATTATATCTTTGACAGACTCCAAAAACAGAAAAATATTACACAAAAGCTAAGGAAATCCAAATCATGTATGGACTTTAGTTAGTACTAATATGCCAGTTTTGTTTCAGTAGTAATGAGTAATGTGCCATAACCTTTATTTAAAAAATATGTTATTCATAGTTTCTGGGTATTGAACCCAGTACCTCACACATAATAAGCAAGTGCTATGTAATTGACTCAATTCCTACCCCCTTGACAAACATATTATAGTAAAATTAGCAATAAAATAGGATATAGAGTAACTCTAATAGTCATAATATTTTATTTGTCTGAAACAACTTTGAAATTAAATGTTTGTTAATTATTATTTATAAAATGAAAATTTTATTCCCAAAATGTGTATCCCTCATCTCAAGTGCCACCATTACAGCACAGAGAGCCATATCCCTTAGGTCTTATTGTGTGAAGACAGTCCTCCTGTGTATTCTATGAAAGATTGCTGCTTTTTAATTTAACACACGAGGAGGGTGTCTTGACACAAACAAGAAAGAAAGATATTATGGGGCTGACACAATCAGGGTAGAAATAAGTAGGTTACTTCACCAAATGGTACCAATTATTAAGACTTAGGCCCTAGGTTTGTGAAAAATCCCTAGAATAAACAGCACGAAGACTCAAACTGGAGCAGGTCCAACTTGAACCTGGACAGAAGGGTCTGCTGGCCTTTGCTAGCTCTTACCTCAAGGGCCTCAGCATGGAGTCCTAGGACTTCTAGAAGCACTCTCTCAAAGCAGTTCACAACATCTCAAATTAAAAGCTGTCTTTCCCTGGTGATGTATTACTTTAGACTCTCCACAAGTAATGGTGGAATCTCAGTAGCACTTGACTTTATTTTGTCACAAGTTAAAAGAAGGCTGATAAAAGGTGTTTAGGAAGTGAGTAATTATAAAATAGGAAGACAAACTCACATGCATTGCCTTGCAGACATGTTCCAACACACATCTGGGTTCAGCTTGGTATGGGTGAATTCTCACTTAGCCAAATCAACACACTTGTGAAAACATCCAGGGGTAAGAGTGAGAAAATCAACGTTTATCAGAAAATGTTTTCTCCTTTGGTTTTCTATCACTTTGGAATTGTTGTATATTGTTATCTCTTGGATCCTCAATGTGTTATAATTCCTCAGCCTGAATTACAATTTTCTGTTTCCTTCTCTACTTTTTCTGTTAAGGAGTTCAATATAAATTTATAAACAATTAGAAAAACAGAAAAGAATCATCTTTAATGGCTTCCACTGTCACATGTTTCCTTTAAATCACTAATTTTTTTCTGGTTATGCAATTATACCCTTGTTTTGCATACAAAACTAATATGACATCCTATGGGTTTTCCACAAATGAACATTTTAGAAACAAAGCCAGACCTCTCCCCAGCACAAACACATAAAGGAAAAAAACTACCCAAATCAAACAGTTATTATATCTAAATCATCATCATAATTTTCTGAATGGCTAATTAAAAATGTAATCTTCAGGCCAGTAAGATGGCTCAATAGGCAAAGACATTTATCTGCAAATCTGGTGACCTGAACCCTGGAAAACTAGAACCTAAGTAGAGGTAGAAGTAGAGAACTGACTTCAGGTTGCTCTCTGGCCTTTGTGTGCACATGTCATGAGCACCCACAAAAAATAGTAATTTTTAAAATATAATTTCAAGTTATACCTTCCACCTCCTGAACTTGAGTTCTTTGAGGTAGGGCTTAGGAATCAGTATATTTAAGCAGTACAACAATTCTACACGTAACCAAATCAAAGAATAATCCAACTACTTCCAGTAATTCCGATGAAGAACCAGTGGTGAAACACCCACAGAGTAGAGATAAGCAATCATGACAGCACAGGTTCCATTCGGTTAAATATTGCTGAGGAACTCAGTAGCATGTTGACAGATGAGACCTAGATAACAAATATTAGTTTCTTTATATTTCAGTTCACAATTTTCCTACACAGAGGATAGGACCAAGTTTATTCTATTTATAATCAATATAAGGAATACATTTTCCTTTACTTCAACTCAGGCAGGTTATCTTCCATGTAATCTAATTTCAGCAAGTGGAAAACACTGCAGAATTACATTTCCTCACCTTAGTCTTCCAGACTACTTAGAATTGGCACCAAAATTTAAATACTAGTTCTTAATCCAACAATTATATAGAAATATCCATAGAAAAATCCATAAGATTTTACAGGGTAAGACAATTCAAATTCTGAAAAGCTGAATCATGAGACAAAATATCTTCATGTTTGGAGCCCTGAAGTTCTTCATTTGCAGCCAGAAGAGCTTTTAGGAAGCAGCTGCCTCCACTGTACACAATCATCTTCTAGTGCAACTTTCAAGAAGACTGTGGAATTTCCTTTTCTGAGGTATCCTACTATGGACATTGTACAGTAGTCACAAAACACCTTGATATTGGCTATCTTTGTTAAGCACTTGATTGATCTAAAATGAATCACTTATCTTTGAACTTTAGTTCTCACATCTGAAAATGAAAGGATTAAGGTGAACAATCTTTTACAGATAATGGTGACTCTCTTTTCTAATTTGTTTTATACTTTGCATTTCTTAGGGTATAATTATTTGTAAGGAATTCCAACACAAACTCCAAGAGCTGTGTGCTATGAAATTAAGACACTGAGATACTCCAGCATTTTTCTCTAGTTCACCTCGCACTAGATTCAGAATTTTGGTCACTAAGCTACCCATCAATAAGGCAAGGGAGAAGAGGAAACCTGTATTAATACTGCTGATAATCCTGAAAGGGTTTGTCAGAAAACCCATGTTTCAGAAGGTAATTGAGTTCCATAGATACAAATAAATGACCTAGAGGATATCTCTACCCAAATTCCCCAAATGAGATAAAATCCCAAAAGCCTTTCCATTGCCACAATATTTTTCAACATTGGTACTATACCAGATGGTATCAATGAAGACAGGGACCCAGCCCTTTTGTTCAGTATCTTAAAGGAGAAGGAGCACATTAATGTGGTAAATGGAAAGTAGGCATTTCTCAACCTAACAGAAAACAAATTCTCTCTCTTCTTCTTCTTCCCTTTACTCCCTCCTTGCAATCATGTCTGTGTACCTTTCTCCTCTTTTATCTCAATATAATGACTCACTTGCATGCTAGATCTTGAATCTTGTCAGGCAGCCTCTTACTGGAACCCTAATTTCTGATGAAATGACCCTCTCTTTCTGACCAAATTATAGGCACAGACTTCATCTACATTTGAAGATAGTGATTTTTTTCTTTTCTCACTTATGTCCCTCCCTCTCTTTTCCTTCCCCTTTCTTTTCTAATGCAAGTTGGCAGGATGAAGCAAGAATATTATTTTGATCCCAAAACATAGTTCAGATTCCCCACACTCTAAAACTAACTAGCCTTATAATACATCAAGCCATGTATCTTCCACAGAGAGCCCATACATAAAAGAAGAGGCCAGAGGAAGTTCATTTCTTCCTAAAGATCCTTTTTTTATAATACTATTACCAGAGGTCAGGTCCCATATCCAAGTATAACATACTGCTGAATGGCATGACTAGCTTGAACACAGTTTGATGATTGTCAATGCAAATTACCATCCTGGCACACTATCCTTTATCTGAAAATGCCATTACACATGGCCATCTCTAGAGCCACCTTTGCTGGAAGTCATAAAATATATGTTCCAAATGTCAGCACAAATTTACCAGACTTGGTATTTGAAAAGCATTATTTATTTTTTTTTTTTTTTTTGGTTTTTCGAGACAGGGTTTCTCTGTGTAGCTTTGCGCCTTTCCTGGAGCTCACTTGGTAGCCCAGGCTGGCCTCGAACTCACAGAGATCCGCCTGGCTCTGCCTCCCGAGTGCTGGGATTAAAGGCGTGTGCCACCAACGCCCGGCTGCATTATTTTTTTGACTGCTTAGATCAACGTTGTTGTAACAAGAAAAGCCAGCTAATTTCCCTGATACTTAGGGTTTTGCTGAAAAGCTAGCTGGTAGAGAACTAAAAAGCTCTTCCTATACTCTAGACCTTATTTTCATCACAAGGACCTGGATAAAGAGAACAACTGAAAAGGGGGAATGGATAACCTATAGAAGATTTCTTAATTCTCTGACTGTGAATAATCCAGTATAACAACTTACACAAGTACTTATCCATAAAGACATGCAAACCTGTGCCAAAATCATATACTACTATTCTATAGTTTCAGATCCATCAGGACCCTAGTCAAGAGGAAGCTAAGAAACCTGCTTTCAATATTCCTTCTGGTAGATCTGCCTCTGCTGTAATACATGGTTCTGCTTTTGTTTTTGTTGTTGTTCCTTTTAAGTCAGTATGTCTCATATTCTTCTTTTAATAACGAGGTCCATTTTTATTTTTTGAATTTTCATTATATTTGTTTGACTTTGATACTATATTACATAAAGACATTTCCATATAAGGCTATTTTATACATCAAGCATATGTCCTCTCAAACATTCCTGTAGCAGGAATCTTTGAGAGTCTTATTAATAAAATTAAACCTGAGGCCAGTTATTGGGATGAATGCTCGAAGATCAGAGAAGCACAACAAGCCACAGCTACCTCATGCCCCACATTGGGTGCCACATCCCTACACATCCCTTCCTTTGTCCTACCCCCATTAGTCTCTTTTGTTCCCCCTAGACAGTTTTTCTCCTACTTTTATGTCATATATACATAAATTATTTTTTTCATATCTGTAAAAAGTCAAGAAACCTCATATATGAGAAAATGTATGTTAGTTATCTTTCTTATACTGTATTAATTTAATATGATTGTCTTCAATTGCACTCAATTTCTTGCAAATTATATAAATTCATACTTCATGGCTGAGAAAATACTATTGTATACATATACATTTGTATTACTTCTTCTGTTACTAGACACATAGATTGGTTCAAGAGATAAGTTTTTGTGAATATTATTGCAGTGAACGCTGATGTTGATATGCCATTATCTCTGTGATACGTTGAATTGGGATGATTTGAGTAAACACCCAGTGATGCTAGAACTAAATTTATATGGTAAATATATTTTTAATGACTTTAAGAACATCTATCATGATTTCCACAGTAGCTAGACTAGTTTACATTACCACCAGCAGTGTATAAAAGCTCTTCTGAATCCTTTTTTTAAATTTTTTATAACTTTCTCTTAACACCTGAGATTTCCCAGGAGTATATCTGCTATCTAAAGCCATACTGTTCTCATGGCCTATATATTTGTCCTATGGTCTACTCCTCAGAATTCTTGGGGCCCCTTGCTGTTCCCAGTAGGTTTCTATGGTGTCCAGGCCTCATCTGTACTTATTCTGGATGATCACATCAATACGCAAGACCAAGCTCTGAAAATCTAGAAAGGTTTCTATGACCAGTATATCACTGGGAATATTCATGTTACACAGTCATTCCTGTTCATCTTGAGTGGCAAGTAAACTAGATTGCTATCTGACTGCTATCCAACTGATGCAACAGGATAGGAAAGGAGTTTTTTGTAACAGCTTGCAAGGAATCCCCTCTTGTCTTCATGAGAAAAGGACAAGGCTCTGAAATAATTGTCAGTAAACCAAGCCAATGAGACTCCAGGATATGAATCTCAAGTCCTCTCCCCACTGCTAAAATAGCTTTGATCCTAAATACACAATTTCACATGTGATTGTCTTCCATCATGCAACTTGGAAGAGTAGTGATTCTCTAGCAGAACTCAAACATTAAAGTAATTATATGTCCTAGGTTCCCCTTGAGTTTACTCAACTTTTGTTTACTGTCCTGATGCAAACAGAACTCACTGCCTTATCCAATGAAAATGACATTCAGTCTGATGATCACTTGAATATTTGCTCATGAGAAATCTATTCCAGGATGTGGATTTCCAAAGAATTTGTGACATATCTGATGAAAATCCAGAATTATCAATGGCTTTCTTCTTGAATCTTGGACATGTGTTTCGAGTCTTGTCTTCTCCCTCTCAGAAGCCTTAAAGACTGCTTTAAAGACTCACTTTCACTCCAAGTCTGAAACACAGATACAAAAACTCATAGCCCCTTTATTCTTTTACTCAACAAATTATCCATTAAACATCTAATAAGAACACAACAGGCAAGAAAATAGACAAAATATCTACTGTTATGAAGCTAGTATACAGATATTATAAAAGGCAAAGTTAATAACATATTTTAATATAGGTTATAGAAGTAGACCAGCTCAGAGAAGAGGAATTCTTTATTGCAGGGAGGGCTATGAATTTTGAGGTGCTTGTCAGAGTAGGGCTCTCTTATATGTGGTGCTTAAGCAAAGACCTAAAGCAGACCAGAAAGGGACCCATATGGATATTCTGAAGGGAAGACCCTCATAAGCAAAAGATAGAGTCAAGACAAAGAACCTGAAACAAAACTGTGCTTGATGTGTTCAAAGATCAGCAAGGAGGCCAGTGTGAAGTGGTGTGAATTATAGAGAAGCAACAAAGGGAGTAGATAAGGACCAAGGGCCTAATCACAGATCATTGTAGGAGCACTGAATTTTACTATGAGTGATATAGGACACCAAGTAGAAGATTTGAGCCAAAAAGTGATAGAAGATTTGTATTTTAATAAGACCACTCTGATCGCAATATGGGTAATTGGATAAAAGAAACAAAGCAAAAAGCAAGGAGACCAAGGTGAAAGATGGTAACTGTATAGATCAGGGAAGAAGCTGAGTCTTCTTTTGCTGATCTTCTTACTTTTGCTGCTGTCTCTAGCTCAATTTATTATCAGTTTTATGCTCTTGCCAAAGCATCTGGTGCCCTGTTCTAGACATAAGGATTGGATCTTACTGAGTGTTTGGAGACAGAGAGAGATGCTTCAGTAGAAGTCTTTTAGCTAGGAGACAGGAACAACATTTTTTCTAATAAACCAGAGACTTAACCCATGAGATAGTCTCTGGTTCACAGAAACTCAGGAATCAATCCCCATATCAGCAAATCTGAGTTCCATTGTCTTCAATAGTCTTAACTAAAGAAGTTGTCATGCAACACAATTGTTTGACTGCTTACTATATTGCAAACATTGTATACAAATTTCTACATAGATTATTTAATGTAAACTTTTAAACAAAGCTAGAGAAAGAGCCTATCATTACTCACCTATGAGAGCTACTTTATGTGTCAATATGGCCAGTATATAGTACTTAATTTTTGAATAAAAGATATTAACCTTTAAATTTTTATTTTTCTTTGTGAAAATATACCACCAATTTTTAGGTATGTCCAATTTTTGAACATTATGACATGATATGAGCATTTAAAAAATTCATGCTCAAAAACTGTATCATCGTGTTTTTTTCAATCTCATGCTTTAAATAAGTTAATAATTTTATGTTGATCCATATTCATGGATATCCTCATTAGCATGCAGCCACAAGTAACCTACTGGTTGATTATGCCAGGGCAGGCTTTAAGAAGATTATCCTTAACAATAGGTGAACTTTGCACACTCAGTTCAGGAACATTGAAAGGAAAGATGAGTTTTTTTCCTAGACAAAAAAAGTGCCTGGAGCCTGCAGCATCAACTCCTGCTTGAGTTTCCTGTCTGCCAGGCAGCCGTGAAGATTTCAGATGTGCTAGCAACCACAATCAAGTAAACCAACTCCTCACAAAGTGTATATCATGTTTTCTCTATTTCTCTGAATAACACTGATTGGTACAATTTTGACAGATAAAGAGTAAGAATCAAGTAAACAAACTATCCAAGGTCACAACAGCTACTGTTAAAGATAAGAATTGGAACTGAGTACATTGACCTTAAACTATATAACTTATCTTCTGCCTTCCTCTTAGATATATGTATCCATTTAAAAGTTGCTTGATCCTGGCAATCTCAGAGAAATATTTCAATGATATGTATATTTATTATAATTCTAAAACATTAGCTATGTTTAAATTATATTATTGAGGATAACTATTTCTATCATGTATTAAGTTGCTACTATATGTAAATTATCATAACGAACATTTTATATTCATTATGTATCATCATAGAACCAAATCACACAATTGATTATATTGTCATTTTTATATGGCAAACATGAGGTGAAGACATTAGGTAACTTGTACAAAATTGTATAGCTGGTAAATGGCAGAGCTTTGCCTGTCATTTAAGATCATTGTCCTGGTCTGAATTGTCCTGAACTAGTATGAACAGAAATCAGATAGTATCCTACCATAAACCCTAAGAACTTATTACCTGCTAATAGTCAATTGGTAGTTTGCTGTAGAGGTTTATGTCTCTACTTTGCTAGGGTCACTGGGTCCTGGTCGACCTCCCAAATCAATTAAATGCCTAATGTATTCCCTAAAAGTAAAAGATCTGTCATGTCCAGTCTTGATTCAGCAACTACCATTTTTGCGACTTGCTTCAGGAAAATTTACTTTTTGAGGTCAATTACTCTATTTAAAGGTAGTAAGAGATAAAGAGGTCAAATCTTCTGACTCTGAGGAATCGATTTTTAAGACATAACACTTTTGTTTAGCTCTCTGCCCCCTAAACCTCAGTGCATAAGCTAATGTTTTGAACCATAATGTCTTCATCTGAGCAATAAAAATGACCATTGTTGTGTAATTGTTTGGGAGATTCAAAAGTTAATGTGAGGAAAACATTAGACCACATTCTAGGCTCACTTAAATTGAGCTTTATGTGGGAAACTAAAACCTTTAGCCCTGGATATTGAGTGCCCAGTCTGATCTGACTTAGCTATCTCACCATGCACTCGGAGATATTTAACTGAGCTGTAAACTGAAGATAACATGAAGGTTAGACAAATATAGCCCTACTATACTATACTATACTATACTATACTATACTATACTATACTATACTATACTATATAAGCAAAAGAGATTTAGTAAGCACCCATGACAAAAGACAATCTTTTTATTAACTAATCCATAAAGTGATACCACACCCCTTTATTTCTGACATGTTCTATTTGTTAGAATAGTTAATCCATTCAACTTTGAATGGAAAAGGACTAGACAACATGAATAGCATCAGTTGGGGTTTGAGGAGTGTCATCTCAACTAAGTCTTAGCCAAGTCTCTAGGGAAAGAATCTGCACCTCCTCTCACACTCAGTGATTAGTCTAGCTTGTACCAGAACACATACAATTGAATTCAGGATGAGTTATTGTGCTGAGGTTCAGACACTAAGTCTAATTATACAAGCCCTGTGGACTTTTGTGACTTTCATCAGTTTAATTTCTGCTCTTATTACTAGTCTTTTCCAGACACACTTTTCAAACAAACAAGAACTAGACTGTGTCTTCCTTTCTCTAACTCCATTTCTGACTTAAGCAGGCTCCTGTAATTAGTCTTACCTGGTACAAAAGGTCTTCTATTCTGAGACCAAAGTCTGTTACTTTAAGATATCTTTATAGGCAAAGGATAGGTTATGCTGGGAAGTTGGAATGGTTAAGTTTAATGACGTTTTCTCTATGTCATAAGGTCAGATAGAACCACAGGCTTCCAAGTATGCGCCATGCAAAATTAACACTTGCAAAAACAAGTTACGCTCAGGGGAAAATAAATATAATGAGGACTTGTCATCCAAGACAATAGCTCACTTTAGTAAGTATTTTCTGCTCTTGGCTGTGAAGATGACCAGTTTTCTAGACCCTGGATCTGTATAGACCACATCTTCCTTTTCATCTCTACTGGGATAACAATTACTATCTCTGATCTGCTTGGGCTAACACTTAACACTCCTTAATACCATTGGTTAAGTTATTAGCAGGATCAATTGGATGTTTTGTAACTAATTTGCTCATCCAGCTGAAACTTTTTGCTGATTCCTTCTTTTTCCTTTTTCCTTTCATTTTTTGTTTCTTTCAAAGCCAAGTCTCATAGGTCAGACTGGCCTTAAATCACTAAGTAGCCAAGGATAACCTTGAACCTCAGACCCCCTTGCCTTTACCTCCCAAGTGTTGGCATTACAGTCAGGTGCCACCACATCTAGCTTGATTTCACCTTTTCTAAACAAATCACAAGTTTTAATTCCTCATGTCCATGTTCTGGTCTGGTGGCACATATTCCATATAGTGAAAATCCTCTTGAACTCTACATTCTCAACCTCTGCCAAGAAACCAGTCTTTGGTGACACAGACTCCTTTTTCTAACCTTACCTAAGCCTGTACTGCCTAGACTTTGTATGAACTTGAACACATTATTTTCAATTCCACACATCTACCATCAAATTTACCTTTTTCCTTTCCAGTACCCTCAATATTTTCTACTTGATAAATTAACTCATGCTGAGTTCTTGATTGATTGGAATATTTTGATGATATGTTCTGTACAAAATTACCCCTACTTTAGTTACTGAAGATAAAAGCACCACTCTACAAAGTGTATAGCAATGGTAAAATGTTCTGGCACTCTGGCAGAATAGTGGGAATTTTACTTGGGATGTAAGGATATAATAGTGGTGTTCTCTCATCTACACTACAGGTGGCCTCCTGCTCTACTTACTCAAAGTACCAGTACTTTTCGTTCAGGAAAGACATTGCTCTAAAAAATAACTCGCTAACATTGACCCACTAAGGCTGACTTTGTAGAAACCCTCTAAATACTGGGATAAATCCATGGAAAATTTGAGGTTTCTCTAACAGGCTTTTAATTTTCTCCTTTGAATAAGTGGACATAGGAAAGTATATGTCTCTGTTTTCAGAATGAGAAACTTCCAGCTCATTTTTTCTCTTTTGAAAGGACAATAATGGTCAGACATCAAGTTCCTAAGTAATTTTGAATTACCCAAAACTAATGTTAAATACTCTGTCATCTCCACGAAAAATGGAAAAAAAAATCAAGCATGTATATTTTATGTCGCATTGCTTCCAAGCCATCAGGTAGTCAATGTCTTAGAACAACTGCTTGGTAAATGAACTTTTGGAAGTTAATCCATTTGCATGCCAGGATGTGCTGTGCTATGCAAGTGGTGGATTCTCAGCTTTATAAACATTATCCTAGAGAAGTTCTAGATAAGTTTTTAATCAGAAAATAATCCAAATCTCTTCCATCTTTACCACAATACAGTGAAAGGTACAGGAAATTTTGATATATAACAAAACTTTCTTTGGTAAGCCGAAGTATTTTGAGTTGCCAAAGTCTCAATGGTCTTCTACATATACATACCTCCCCCAGGGACCTTTAAATAATACATAATATATACATACATGCACAGGGACACGTCAAATGTTCCAGTGAATGACAATATAAACAATATTCCCAAGGGGAAAAATCAATATTCTACTTCATATTTGGCTCATAGAGGATGTTAACACCAAAAAAAAAAAAAATGTGATCCCTGTCTTCTGTCTTTGGCATAGTTTATATTAGGCCCCAACTTAGTTTGCCAGACTCTTCTCTCCACACACAATGCTTTGTAGCAGTCTCATTAGTTCCTAAACATCAATGCCTCTGTGCCTTTGCTTGCATCATCTGCTCTGCCCGATGGTACCAAACTGTCTTCATTAGCAGAAGATAGTCTGGTATGATGAAAGCACAATGAGTTCCAGAGTCAAGAAAGCACTGTGCAGATTTTCGACCTACCATTTAACATCCACATGCCTTTAGCCATCATTGATTAGTTTCTCCAAACTAATCACCTCACTATAAATGTGAGACTATTAATGCCACCTACTTTGAAGGAATATAATATGACATTATAAAGGTAAAGTATATATCTCCCATCAGGTTCCTAACAACTATGGTTTATCATTATTATTATTATTGTATATGTGCATGTGTATGCATGGATATATGTGGTACATGCACATGAGTATGTGTATGTCTGTGCACACATGTGTGAAGGCCAGAGGTCTGTGAGGTATATTCCTCTAGTTCTCTCTTCCTTATATTTTGAGACAGGGTCTATTACTAAACCAGGACCTAATGCTTTTGATTAGACTGGCTGGCCAGTGAGTTCCTGTTGCTGTTTGCCTGGTGAGGTCTCTAGGCCCTAAGGGGTTGCGGGAGGGAGACAGACATGGAGGCAATGACACAGACTCTAGGAGGTTGCAAGCAAGCTCATTTAATTTTAGGAAAGAGTAAACCTTATATACCTTCCACCCAATCCTGAGGAAAGGTCTGCCTTAGTGCTCATTGCTAAGTTGGCACTTTCTGATAGGCTCTGGAATCTGCTGGCCATTGCTGGCCTCAAGGCCCCCATTTTGGCTATTTTTGCAGGATGCCTCATCATTGCGGGAGCAGTATAGCACATGCTCTACCTTATCTGAAACATGCAGCAGTTCTGCCTGCCTCAAGTCCCCAAGATCCACTTGTTTTTTCCTTACCAGGTACTGTGGTTACAGATTAAGGCTTCTATGCCAGACTTGTATGTGGATACTAGAAATCAAATTCAGGTCCTCATGGTTACATCACTATGCTGACTCAGCCATCTCCCAAGATCATTTTTTCAGTAAAACCTCTAGTCTAGTCCACAGACATATTTCTACTTTGTTTATAATATCTTATAACATCTATATTATGTGTCTAGTACTAATATTGTTAGCTTTACTTATAGATACAATTTTATAATTATTGTTTATTCTAAATATTTTCATAGACCATATTTTGATCATATTATTTCCCCTCCCCAATTGTTCTCAGATCTTCCCTACCTCCCTAATTACCCAACAATTTCAACTTCCTAGCCATACTGAAAGCTCATTTAGAGATATGTCTATTTTTTTCTGTATTCTCCATGATAATCTTTTATATACAAAGGGGGATCTTCCAATATATCTGTTGATTATCTAACATTATTCAGTAGAGAATCAGTAATCAGTAATTGATAAGGTGATAATATGGGAATTAAGAGTAATACAATTAAATAGTACATCTTCCAACTTTTATTATATTGTAGTTACTATTACTAAAAACAACATACAATGAATATCTACCATCTAGCAGTCTTCCTGGTATGTGATATATGACACCATCTTGCCACAACACTGTGCCATAGGTGTTGTCAGCTTCATTTTGCAGATGAGAAAGTTGAGTCTCAGAGAGATTATATAAATTATCCAGAGTCACATAACTGACCAAGGAGCCAAAATTCAAGCCTAGATCATTTGATTTATAAAACAATAGGTCTGTTTTATTAAGAGAAGGCTACCATCCCAAGAAATTGACAAATGTTCAAAGGTAACCTGGCTAAGTGAAAAAGTACATATACTATATCCAGTATTTCAGTTTTTATGGTTGAAAAAGCAAGGTAGTTGGGGTTCACCAGAGCACCTCCACACTCATTCACTACATTTTCATTCCTGTGAATCCAATATCTGTGAGGAGAAAGGGGAGGATGATCAAGGGGAGGCAGATAGATGGGCAGATGGCTGGAGGAGTATATGGCCATGTGGGAGAGTACAGGGACTGTTGCCTGCTGTGTCCCAAAAAGACTCAGTGTCCATCAAGGGAGGAAAGTGATTGGGAAACACTTAACAGTGCAACATACCAAATGGAATAGAGCCTATTCATCCGCTTGGAGCAAGAAAAAAGTAACATGCCCACTGCCTGTGTGGGTGTTCTTGGCCTTTTCCAGCAAGGTGTACATTTAAAAAAAGATTAGTACAATAGGGCACGAACAGTCCTATTGAAAACAGCCGCCTGCATAGACTTGGCAGATTTGTACTGTGGAACAGTTCCGTCTGACATTTAAAATGTGGCAAAACTACTTAAATTCAATTTAAAAATAAGTTTTCTATAGCCCCTTATTTTCTTCTTATAAGCATGAGTTCAATGAAGATGGCATCATGAGCTTTGCATGATGCCCTTCAGAATGAATGCTTGCCAAAGACAAGAATAGGTGGCACTAAGTGATGACAAGCTGATTAGACTGCACCAATTCTCGGGCTTGTGATCAAAAAGTCTGCTTCCGCAAGAAAGAAAATTTGTGGGAGGAATTTGGTTTAAAGTTTGGAGCTGAGATGTAGCTCCAAACAACTGCAGCCAAATTCATAAAAGAAACATATGACCTGCTCTTCTCTGTGGTAGAGAGTGACTCGTTTTAATGAATAAATGCCAAAGAGTATAGGGAAGAGAGAGGAATATCTTCTGTAAGGTCACTGAGGAACTACTGGCTTAAGAATACATCCTACTTCATAAAAGTGGTTGAATTGAATGAAAATGATTACGAAACCACAAAACTCTAATCTGATAAATCAGGGAGCATTGCAACTGGCTTGTTCTTCCACAATCTAAAGATTTGTGATGTATATTGGAGACCTCATAGACAGACTTCTGCTTCTCAAGTAAGATACGTGCTGGCAAACAATGTCCACATTCCTCAATTTATTTTCCTGCTGTCTTCCTGATGCTTTCTACCAGAACTGTGTTTATCTGCTAGAAAACATTGCCACAGCACTATAAAATTTTCCAGGTTTTGAGGGTTAAAGATGGAAACTCTACCCTCCTCTCAAAATCCCTGCCTCTGTCTGCTAAAGAAAGGGGGTTTGCTATGCATACCAGTTAAAGATGTACACCATCAAACACACCTACATATAAAGCTAGGTAAAGTTATTTGATAGGCTGTTCATGTTTCTGTGTCACCTGAACTTTTTGGAATAGTCTACAGTATTTGTGTCGACTCCGTGATCTCCCAACTTCTTCTTACCTTCCCACCTCCGGAACAAACCTGGTAGTTTTTCTTTTCTTTTTATTCCCTGTATGCCACTATATGAAGGTAGTTTTGTTGGTAAACTTGAATCTTTTCTTGAGATCTGGCTCCACAGCTCACTCACTTTTCACTTAACTCTCTGCACTAAGCAAGTACATCTGAGTATACAGATCACAAGGTTAGGATAAGGGATTGGGGATAATTAGCTTTCTAATATCTTCAAACTAAGTTTTATTTACCAGTTCTATTGTGGATTATTCAGGACTGGTTCAGCTGCCAATGGAATAAAGAATGATGAATAAATATTTAGTTATTGTTCTTGGCACATAGTTTCCTTGATATATAACTGTGCAAGAAGTGGGTTACTGGTCCAGCCTGAGACTCATACCATGAGAAGGAACCCACCTCTAGCATTGCCTTGAGAACCAGGACCCAGAGCCTGGATAGCCCAGAGACCTAGGATAGAACCAAACATGACCAGAGAAAAAAGGAATGTCAATGTAATGGTGCCTAATGATATTCTGCTACACTCATAGATTGGTGCCTAGCCCAATTGTCATCAGAGAGGCTTCATCTAGCAACTGATGGAAGCAGATGCAGACACCCACAGCCAAACATTAGGCAGAGCTCATGAATCCTGCAGAAGAATGGGGGAACGATTATAGGAGCCAAAGGGGTCAAGGAAACCATAAGAAAACCCACAGAATCAACAAACCTGAACTCATAGGGGCTCCTAATGACTGAGCCAACAACAACCAGGGAGCCTGCATGGGACTGACCTAGATACTCTGCACATGTTTTACAGCTGTGTCACTTGGTCTCTTATGGGGTTCCTTACAGTGGAAACAGGGGCTGTCTCTGACTCTTTGGCCAGCTTTTGCTCATACTGAGTTGCCTCGTCCAGCCTTAATATAAGGGGATGTGCCTAGTCTTACTGCAACTTGATATGTCATGTCTGGTTCATATCCATGGGAAGCCTGCTGTTTTCTGAGTAGAAATGGAAGAAGAGTGGATTGGGGGGCAGAGAAGAGGTGGAAGGAGAGACTGGGAGGGGAGGAAAACTGTGGTAGGGATGTAAATAGTGACAACAACAACAACAACAACAATAATAATAATAATAATAATAATAATAATAAATCATTTAATAAAAAGAAGTGAGTCACTGATAGAACACAAACAAATGATCCTAGACCCATAGAGATGGTACTATTTGGAGACCACTGAATCTCCACCTAAAACTCCTGTCTTAGAACTGAAAATATATCCATATAATTAAGAAGATCCTATATTATATTGTTTTTATAATACATTTTTATTTCACTCTTCCTTAAAAGTAGTTATCTATTTATGCTTTGTATGCTTTTTAAGAGTATTACTATTTTGACCATTGTCAGTTCTAAGTAGCTCTCAAATTTGTGTTGAGAAGTACTAAATACTATGCTGCATCCAACCTCATCACTCAGCCAGACTTTCTACCTCCTTCTCCATGGTCTAGACTAGTGAGTATCCCTGACCTCTCCATCCATCCTTTCTCCCCAACCCACCATATCTATCCTAAAACCCACATCTAGTGCCCTGCTAATCTGGTCTCCCATGCCTGAGCCACAAATGATCTCTAGGCTTCAGCCTAGGCCTTCTCTACCTATTCCCCAAACTACAGGCCCCACCTACAACATAGCCAACTGTTTACTCAGCGATATCTACCCACACACTTGGATTGGACCAGGAATTACATCATGTATACCAGCTCAGTCTCCTATGTCCATTGTACTTCATTCCACCCAAGCTACTTCCAAACTCTAGGCCCTTCACACCTTCACATCCTCTCCTCTGCCCCAATCTGCTCTATCCATATCAGACTTGGGACCATGTGCCCAGGTCATCACAAAAATACCAACAATATAAAATCAACCTAGTATCTTTTCTCCAAAATTTACTAGTTAGTCCTGTGGAAAATTCTTGCCAATGAGAATTGCCTAGATAAACACCAGGGCACATAATTTTAAAGAAGTCATTAACTTCTAAAGAATTCAAGTTCTAAAAGACACTAAGAAAAAGCTCAATGAAATTAAGGAGGATGAGTTTAAGGAAAATAAGTGCCTCAGTGATATGTAAGGAAGGACAAACAAAGCTAATGGAAATTATGAAGATGCAATTATGACATTATGGAAATTATGAAGTCCATAATTCTAGGACTTGAGAATGGAATTCAATAAGGAGGTAGAAATATTGAAGAGGATTCAGTAAATATGGAATTGAAAAACCCAACCAGAATACTGACAGAATAGACTAATACACAGAAAAGTTATATTCCATGATTGAAGGAAAAGAAAAACTTTCTGTGACATAAACAACAGCCTAAAATTTTGTATTGTTTCTGGATGAAGAGAGGAACAAGCATAGCAAAGAGGTTCTGGAAAGAAATATGAAGCCATATTTGTTAAAATGCAAAGTAACACTAAGAGAACAAAAATAATACTGAAAACTAACAGTATAGTGAACGCAATTAACACATATATCTCAATAATAACTTGAAATTCTCCAATCAAAAGACACAGGCTGACTGAATGGACTAAGAAACAAAATCCATCTATCTGTTGTCTACAAGAAACACATCTTAGTTTTGAAGATAGCTGATAACATAGAGTAAAAAGATACACAAAAGTATTCCAATCAAATGGCATGGGAAAACAAGCAGATGTTGCTATCCTAGTATCCAACAAAATAGACATCAAACTGAATCTAATCCAAAGAGATTGAGAAGGACACTTATTGTAGTCAAGGAACAGTTAGCCAAGAAGATATTACTATCCAAAACATATATGAACCAAACTCTGGGATGCCAAATATCATAAAAAGTGTGCTACTGAATTTAAAAACAATAATCCATTAATAGTGGACAATTTCCATACCCTACTTTCTCCAATAGACAGTCACCTGAATAAAAAAAATAAACAAACAAATATCAGAATTAACTGACATCATACATCACGTCGACTCAGCATATATTCACAGACTAGTCCACCCAAACACCAAAGAATATATATTGTATTCAGCAAAACATGGAAGCATTTTTCCAATAGACCACATCCTAGGCCACAAAACAAATCTTTGTAGATTTAAAGTGATTGGAATAACCCCTTAGTTACAGTTCTATTGCTGTGAAGAGACACCATGACCAAGGCAGCTTATAACAAAACATTTAATTGAGCCTAAAGTGCAGGCTGAGAGACTGTGCCAGTGGGCATTTAAAATCTCAAATCATACCCCCAATGACACACCTTCTCCAACAAGACCGCATTTCCTAATCATCTGCAAACAGTTCATTAACTGGGTACCAAGCATGCAAATATATGAGCCAAAGGGGGCCACTTCGGTTTTATCTGACAATAATGCAATACAACTTAAAATTGACAGCAAGCAATTTTCTGGTAAATACACAAACTCGTGGAAATTAAATAACTCATTACTGAATGTTGAATGGCTCCAAGAATAAATTGAGAAAGAAATAAAACTTTCTTGAAATTGAATAAAAATGAAAACACAACACAACAAAACCTCTGCCATGTATTGAAAGCAGTGCTCTAAGGGAAATTTGTAGCTCTAATTGCCTATATTAAAAAAATCAGTAAAAGCACAGATAAATTACTTAATGCAACTCAAAAATTTGGAAAAGCAAGGACAAACCAAATCCAAACCCAGTTAATGGGAAGAAATAATAAAAATGAGGACAGAAATCAGCGAAATAGAAACTTTCAGGACCTCCAAGAAATTCCTTTTCCCAGGGTCAGGCATTTAGACAAAGCCAGCATTCCCACAGGGGGTTGAAGAAAGTTCCTACTTGCTAAAAGGAGTCATTCTCCTTATCTCTGGCAAAAGCAACATTCTTCCATTAACATATGACTGTGGTGTCTATTAGCATGTCAAGGTCCATGCTAGCCTAGAATACCCATTCCAAAATAACCCAGGAGACACGCCCCCCCAAAAATCTTTCTCCTCATTTCACTCAGCTTTCTCAGGAGCCAGCTTTGGCAGTTTGGAATAAATTTTCTCCCTTTCATCCAAGGTGAGTTTATTTTGGTTTCTTTACTGTGCCCATTTTTCAGAAACAAAGAAAAAATACAAAGAAAAAAAATGAACTAATCTAAGAGCTGGTTCTTTGAGAAAATAAACAAGATTGACAGATACCTGGCTCTGTGACGGCCTAGACTTACTTAACTTTACAGGCTCAGGAATATGCCATGATAACTTGAACGGATACAGAGCAGTATCCTCCTGCAGATATCCTGTCTGTTGTTTAAAGGAAAGCTTAACAGGATCCAGATACTCCTGCATACATCCTGTCTGCTGTTTATACAGGAAAGGAAAGCTTAACAAGATCCTGTCTGTGATTTATGGCCCTTAGAGATATCTAGATAATCCTGCTGAGCAGTCCAGTTAATTCTGTTCAGCTGGTTGTGGTTTCGTGCCCAAAGTCTAGACCAATAGTTTCAAAAAATCACCTTGCCCCTTCTACCCAATCCCAAATCGCCAATTCCCAGCTTGTGGTTTTTCCCTATAAAAAAAAACTCTACACCTGGGCTCATGGCCATTGCCACATTTCTTTCCATCTGCCACACAGCGGCCCAGGTTGAAACTGAATAAAAGGACCCTTATGTGCTTGCATCGGAAACCGGCTCCTTGGGGGTTTCACAAAACGGGTACAACAGGCTCAACTAACCAAAAGAAAGAAATGACCAAAATCAAAATAAACAGCGAAATACTACAGCAGAAACCAAAGAAATTCAGAATATTATAAAGGAATACTTTAAAAACCTGTACTCCGTTAAGCTGGAAACCCTAAAAGAAATGGATGAATTTCTATTTCAGCCAAACCATCAAAATTAAACCAAGAAGAAATCAACAACCTAAACAAAACCATAACACATGAAGAGATTGAAATGGTAATAAAAAGCCTTCCAGCTAAAAATTGTGATCAGATGTATCCATAGCAGTATTATACCAGACCTTCAGAACCAGGTAAAGACACACCACACACACACACACACACACACACACACACACACACACACACACACCAAAATTGGACTAGACGACAGGCCAATGTTCCCAGTGAACATATTTTCTCAGTAAAGTATTTAAAAAACAGAATATAAACATACATCAAAAAGTTCATTAAAGGGATTGTTGTAGTGTTGGGGTTTAAGACCCAAACACTCTCAGAGACAGCAGTGTTACAAGGCAAAAAGTTTATTAAGGCCAGGCTACCTTTCTTTCCTTGGGAGTAGGAGAAGGAAGCAGCCCTCAACTGCAGTAGGGGAAAATCTTACATGGGTACTTCATGACCTCTTCAAACAAGGAAAGCCTAATATAAAAACAGAACTTTGGTGATTAGCATTCAGCTCAAACACATTGTCAAAAATTCTTGATGTCATTGTGGTTGACGAATTTCAGAAAGCCCCATTTTTCAAGTCATGTAGACCCAGTTTCTTAGAAGGTCTTTGTGGTCTGTAGATTTGAAAAACAATATGAACAATAGGAATATAAATCTCACTTTACCTAAGAAATAAAAATATCAAGATCATGGAAACAAGAAGAAGGCAGATTGGAGGCCTTATTCAATTCTTATTGAAAGCAGAAATGGAGGTGTTGGCCTCCAACAGGGAAAGCTGAGCATTTGCAAGTTAATAAATGTAACTGACCACATAAATAGACTTAAAGACAAAAATCACATTATCACCTCAAGAACTGCAGAAAATGCCTTTGACAAAACCTATCATTTCTTCATGATAAATCCTAGAGAATGTATTGCTAGAGGGTATATACCTCTATAATAAAAATTCACAGCCAACATCATTCAAAATGGAGAAAACTTTGAAGCAATCCCCCTGAAGTCAGGAATGAGACCCCACTCTTTTTCAATTTGTTCTAGAAGTACCAGCTGCACCAATAAGGCAAGAGAAGGACATTAGATGGATACAAATAGGGAAAGGGGAAATTTTAAAATAAATCCCAATTTGCAGATGATAAAAAATTCTATGACAAAATGTCTATAAATGATAAATTCAGAAATATGGCAGGATACAGAATTAATATACACAAATCAATAGCTTATGTACACCAAAAACAAACATACAGAGAAGGAAATCATGGACATATTCCCAATAACAAATATCCTTAAAGAAAATAAAATACCTAGAAATAAGTCTAACCAAGAAAGTGAAGGACCTCTACAATGAGACGAGAAACCTCTGAAGAAAGATAAATTGTTGATCCCACCAGGTAAGAATAAGAACACTACCACAATATATAAGCCAAATTTGAAGGAAGCTTTATTAATTACTGGCCAAGACAATGGATACTATCCAGGTCTATATTCAGGATTCCCAGAGAACTGTTGCAAATTATGTTAGTCCGGTACTTATAGAGGCAAAATCTACAAAGTTATGTACTTCCTACCTTCTTCCAATTGGGGGCAAGCATAGCATATATCCTGACATATTTCCTGCCTATGTACCTCCCAGCTACATGTGATCATATGATATTCTGTGCTGTTGGGGAAATCAAGCTTGTTTACAGAAATCAAAAACATATGGCTTGTTACATGAACAACAGCCTCCCTCATTCTAGGCAGTTATCTGTCCTTGGGCAAGTGGAATTCACAGGTTAGAGAATGTTTGTTTTATTGATCTCTTGAGCACAGTAATTTAAACTTAAAACATAACTTTAGCTCTCACATTCCTCCCCCCTTGATTTGTATCCTGAGTCAAATCTTTGACTCTGTGTTGGATACCTGCTTATATTGGGATGGAATAACCATCAGTTTAATAGTATCCAGATGGGAATTTATGTTTCTATTTAAGGCAGTAATGATGCAAGGGCCAATAGTAATTAACAGAAGCAGAAAAGCCAAAGATTGTGTGATTGCTGACATTACTACTATGAGAATGGGTACTAGACACTTATTTCATCTCAGGTACCCTTTTTCTGCAATATTTGTTTAGTTCTGCCAAATTATCTCTAATGATTCTCAAGTGGATTTTTTTATAGAAACAACAATCCACATAATATCCTCCCTGTTCTACATAAAGCAGGTCAAGTGCCCTATCATATTGTAAAACTACTTGTTGATGAATCTATAAGTAGCCATTTTGTCCCCTATGCCAGAGTTTCCTTTTGACCTAACACCCCAGCCAGTTGAGAAGGAAGGATGACATACTCTCTTTTGTAATAATTCCTACTGAAATTAGGACATGATTGTCAGGTTCCTGGAAGGCTGGAATGCTAGTCAAAGGCTGGGAGGGGAGTCAGGCGATGGGGTTTTCATCAGAAGCATCTGGTTAGCTGACCCAGCTGAAGAGACATGAATCAATCACAATGTCTAGACTGGTTCACCACAGCTTTCAGCAAACCCAGCTTTCTCAGCCATTTGAAGCACTTTTTAATTGCAGCTGATTCCTGCATGGTATCTATCAGGCAAGTGGAAATTTGCTAAGACAAGTAAAGACTAGGGAAAGAAATTAAACTTTAGAAACATAAAGGAAAAAAATTTACATTAGGAACTTTCAGGCCCATAGTCCTGGTAGTTATGGGAGGGGAGGAGTCCTAAGACCAGGGGAGAGAGACATCACACCCTCAATAATAGGCAGGTAGGAAACTTATCTGGAGTCCCATTGACCTCTGAAAGGTGGATCCAATTTTTATGACCTCTTGAACTCTCTGAAACTTACAGGATTTTTTTTTTATTTTACAAAAGAAGATAAAACTTTTAGATATATTATCTTTTGAGTCATAGAAAGTAATATAGCTTTGAGGAAAAAAATATGAATATTCTTTTCTCTGTCCAGATGGCTGGACATATATAGATTAAACAGAAATGTTTTTAACCAAATGAGAAGCACCTTTAAGTCTATACCTAGAAGACAACCAAAGGACAAGAGGAAATTCATGAAACTAAAAATCTTTTGCACAGCTAAATAAACAACCAAAAATGTAAATAGTTAGCTCAGAGAACGAGAGAAAAACTTTCTCAACTACCTCTCTGACAGTGGATTAATATCGAGAATATATAAAGAACTCAAAAAAACAAAGTCAAAAAACCAAATGATACATTCCAACAATTGACCAAGAAGAAAAAAAATGACTAGGAAATAGCTCAAAAAATATTCATTATCTCTGGCAATTAGGAAAATGCAAATCAAAACAACTTTGTGATTTCATATTACTCCAGTCAGAATGGGAAAGATAATAGATTAGCAAACAACAAATAGTAAAGGGAATGATGAGAAAAAGGAACTCTCATTCACTGTTGGTGGGATTACAAACTAGTGCAGCTACTATGGAAATCAGTGAGGAAAATTCTCAAAAAGATAAAAAGTCTACCATATGACCTAGCTATACCATTCTTTGCCATATGCCCAAGACTCACCACCATACTCCACATATACTTGCTCAGTAATACTCATTGCTGTTCTATTCACAATAGCTAGGAAGAAGAAAGAACCTAAATGTCCTTCAACTAATGGATGAATAAGAGAAATGTTGTACATATAGACAATTGAATACTATTCAGGTGTAAGAAAAAGAAAAAAAGAAAGTATGAACATTTCAGATAAATGGATGGAACTAGAAAAGAACATTGAGTGAGAGATAGAGAGACTGGGCCTTGAATGGGCTTTTGAAACCTCTAATACAACCTCAAGTGGCACACTTCCTCCAGCAGACCATACCTATTCCAATGAGGACATACCTCCCAATCCTTCCCAATCACGTTTACTGACTGGGTACCAAGTATTCAAGGATATGAGCCTATGGTAGCCATTCTCATTCACACTATCACAATATCCTTAATTATGCTAAGATCTGTTCTATGCAGTCCTATTCTTTCTAGAATTTTTATCATAAAAGCATGATGGATTTTGTCAAAACATTTTTTACATCTCTTGAAATTAGTATGAGACTTCCTATGTCTTTAAGTCTATTTTTGTGATTTATTATATTTATTGATTTCAATGTGTTGAAAAACCTTATATTTCTATGATAATATAGATGAAAATAGGAGTATTTGTAAATATAGCCATCTGATATTTGACAGAGATGACAGATGATAGAGGAAAAGATGTTGGTTTCAACAAAGCGTGCAGGGAAAACTGGACCTCCACATGTAGAAGAATGAAATTAGACTAATACCTATCACAGTGCACAGTAAATATAATTGTATGTGTAATATACAATTATATATATATATGTATACACACACACACACACACATATATATATATATATATATATATATATATATATATAATGTGAGGTATATATCTTAAAGGAAGTTAAGACACTTGGGCTGACAATGCTCTTCACAAAAAAACATAGACTAACAATAACCCTGGTATTGGGCATGAGAAATCTCTTTTCAAGTAATTGGACAGGATATTCCAGGAGATTTTCAAAACAATATAGACTATCAATATAGCCATTGGTTGCCTTCCAGGGGGTGAAGATATGTCCACATTGCTAAAGGTACTATACACTTAGGACACTGGACTTGGATGGTTCAAGTTGCATCTGACATGAAATACTCTTTTTTTTTTTTTTTTTTTTGTGGTTCCAGAAAATACTGTGTAAGCTGCCAAGGGAAGGAAGCAATTAAACAATCCTATTCAGCAGCAACACCTATGGATCATAACAATGACAAGGATGGCAAGATAGCCATAAAGTTTCAATAAGTGGCATGCACATATCAGTGGTAACCAATAGCTGTCTAATTGGATTTGTGGCTTACTCAATAGAAAGGAAAATTATGCCTGGTCCTAGAAAATTAACTAACTTCTAAGGCTAGTGAGGTCATGAACTTTAGAAAAGAATCTACTACTGACACTTTTCTAGACCACCATAATTCATTAATATGTTGTAAATCTTATCCTTATGCCCATAAATAATTGTAGCTACCATTTCTCATCAAAGTAAATGGAGGCTATCACATCAAAGCACAATTAGACACAATGCAAATATCAATGGATCTGGGGAAGCCCAGTCACTCAAAATAGCACAACTCCTGCATATATGGCTTAGCAAACATTGTGGAAGAGGGGGCAGAAGTGTTATAAGAGCCAGAATATCCAGAAGACCACTGTGAAACAATCTCTCCTAAAAATGGCTGCATGAACAGAATGGGGACAAAGCCAACGTCAATGGGCATGTTAACATGGAAGAGGGAAAATATTACAGGGTACCATCACCAGACAAAGAACTACAGGCAATAATGACTACTGATAGAAAGCTAATCATCCTCTCCCATGGATGAACCTCCTTATTAGTTATTCAGTATAGAGTGGTAATTCTTAAATCCATATACATACAAACAACAAAAACAGACTCAGCAAGTTATATTTATGTATGTTTGTGCATACACAACACACACACACACACACACACACACACACACACACACACACACCAATAGTAATCAAAGGAAAAGATGTTGTCAATTTTAGTGTGGAAAACATAGGAAGAGTCGGAGAGATGGTTTCTGGGAGGGCCAGGAAAGAGGAGAGGGAGGGGAAGGGAAAGCAATGTAATTCTATTTTATTTAAAATATACAGAAAAATCTTTTGGTATTTGCAGAATTGATAGGCTGTATAGATTTTCAGCCAATTCATTGAGATAAAAATGAAGAACACATTACTAGTATAATTTCCCTTCTGATCAGCTTAAATTCATTGATTATCATTATCATATCATACTTATTCAACCAGTTCTGCAATCACCTAGAATATCACCCACAAGGTTCAAACTCCAGATTCTCAAAAGAAAATAGTTAACATGTACTGAATAATTATTAGATGCTGTTCCATAGCCATAGCCCTTAGGTATGGCTTTAAGGATATTTCACTTATAAAAATGCCATACATTCATGATAATTTACAAAATAGGTGCTATTTTTAATTCTAATTTTATAGATCAGAAAATTGAAGTACTGACATGTCAATTGTATGAGTTTCTACAACTTCTATGTGGTAGAGCTATAATTTTAAACTTACAAGTCTGAAGCCCACAATCAATAATTATTCTATCCTTTTGTATATTATTGGACAAATGAAACACTGAATTTGATATATGTAATCCTTGATGCATCCTTAGTAGGGCTCTGGGGACCAACACTAGATTTTCTCAGTACTTGTCATCTATTTCTTTATGAATCATCTAAGAATTCCAGAAAGATTTATCTGAAAATCATTGGCCTATCATTTCTGAAATCAGACACTTCCTTTTCAAAAAAATGAAATTATCAATACTTTGTAATTATATTCAGACAGAGACCTCTCTAATTACATTAATATGATATTTTATGACTTATGACTAAACAGACTGCATGCATACAATAATTAAAAGTCAACTTCCAGAATTCTGCTAAATATTTAATAAGTATCCTTGGCAGAAAGGCAGAAACCCTAACCAAAAATTTCAAGAAAGGCTCTGTAAACCCATTCACTGGGAGAGAAAACGAAGCAGAAGAACGTTTATATTCAAAGCAGACACTTGTAATTATCACATCGGACCACGCATCTGTCTAGCCACCTTCTGTTCACAAGATGAAATTAAAACTGTTGGTGTGCCAACTTGCTATTCCTGTTAGCTAAAGTCTCCTATTTTCCCACAGGTAGAGATGTTCTGAAGTGCTGTTTCATTTCACTGACATTTTGAGCAAGTTGAGCAACCCTCTGATTTATTCCCTTGTACCTATTATGGTCTGTTATAATTTTATATACAGAGAAAGCTATTCATTGCTATTTCTTTTTATTGTTATGATATTTTGCTAAGTTTCCATGGAGTAAGTTTATGTGAATACATGATTGGGTGGGAAATGGAAGAACATGAAAAAAAGAAATAAATAGCTTACTTGGTTTTCTGGATATGAACCATAGAATATTTTTGGTCAAAACTGTCTACATCTGTGTTAGTAATAATTTTTATGATAATTGTCAACTTTACAAGTTTAAAATGTACATCTTAGGAAAATGTAGATTATTATTTTTCCATCTTGTATACAAAGGGCTATATATTCTTATTTCATTTTTAGATATGTTTTACTGTGAAAACTGTATACTCAAAACATTATTGAACAAATATTTACAAAATATTTAACATTTTTACTTTTGTATGTTTTAATAATTTCAATTATTTAGAATTTTAATTATTTATGGTTGCAATATAAGCAAATGTTTACTAAGTGCTCATTGGTCTTCATGTATTATTATAAAATTCTGAGGATATAATGATGAATAAGACAGATATGGCCCCTGCCCCCATAAACCTAATATCCTTCTGAGTTAAAGAGACAGAAAATATATAATTTAATGACTAAACCAACAATAATTTTAGATAGTAATAAATGTTTTGAATGAAACAAAACAGAAGTCATGAGATTGAGCATGCTAGGGCAAAGAGTTGGATTTACTTCAGGTAGAATCATCATGAAGGGGCTTTCCAAAGCAGTTATATATAGTCTGAAACCTATACATTGTTTCATTACAATAGTAAGACATAGTTATGCAGGCAGAAGTTTCTATCCCACAAGCCACCCCCAAGTAACTTACACAGTGATTTCATATTAATTACAAATGCTTGGCTGATAGCTCAGGCTTGTTACTAGCTAGTTCTTATATTTTAATTTAAACCATATTCCTTAATTACCCTCTGTCACACGGTGGTACTTTTTATTAGTATGTCACAGTCATCTCCTGCTCACTCTGTGTCTGCTGGCTACTCCAGACTCTGCTGT
Source organism: Peromyscus leucopus (assembly GCF_004664715.2). Classification (NCBI taxonomy): domain Eukaryota; kingdom Metazoa; phylum Chordata; class Mammalia; order Rodentia; family Cricetidae; genus Peromyscus; species Peromyscus leucopus. The sequence goes on from NC_051083.1 coordinate 107,320,129, forward strand.
TTTTCCTCCCAGCATGTTCTTAGTCTCGTTGTCCCGCCTATACTTCCTACCTGGCTACTGGTCAATCAACTTTTTATTAACAATGAGAGCAACACATTTTCACAGTGTACAGGATTATTCCACAGCATAGTTAGGCATAGAAAACATGGAATGTTGTAAAAGTCTGTAGACAAGAAAGAACTTACTGTGTTCAAGGAAAAGTATGAGATCCAATATGGCTGAAGTAGGATATTATAATAAGAATGGGACCAAATGATTCTGAAAAGGAAGTCAGAGGCCAGTTTATGAAGGAATTTGCAAGGTCTAGTAAAGAATAAATCATTTTGAGCAGAAAAGTGACTTAATTCCACTTATATGTAAAATTTGAAATGTTCCACCTTAAAGAATTCTTCTTAGCATTTTTAATCCAGTAGTTTCCAAGTATATTTTATTACTAAAGGTGCTTATCCCTATAGTACAGATAATAACACCTTTGATATTACCAGTTTAGGCAGCATACCAGTTTAGAAAACACTGGTTGAGTTAAATCTGTGGGTAAACTATCCATTATACAGAAATATAAGAAGTTTGAGAATGTAGTGAACTATGAATGAATAGAAACAGATGGTTGAAGGCAACAACACAAGTCTTTGCCCTATCTTTTAGACAAGGTTACTTATTAGACGGTAAGGTTGGGTTGAGTTTGAAGATGAGGGGATTAACATAGAAAATAACCCTGTTTTCCACTCTGAAGCACTGCTATTAGTTGTCAAAGTTTCTTTATATCTAGGCTTCTCATTTTTTGCTTAAAGAGAGAACTTACAAAAAAGTGATTGGACCAAGATTGTGTGTGTGTGTGTGTGTGTGTGTGTGTGTGTGTGTGTGTGTGTGTTTCACTTTAAGGCATTAATCAGTGGGGCTGGGGATGCAGTTATTTGTTACAGTGCTTGCTTAGTATGCACAGAAGCTAAGTTCAAACCCTAAATCTCATAAACCAGCATGGTGTACCTTCAGTGTGCAACTACTCTACATACCTGTAATCCTGGCACTTAAAAGATAAAAGTAAAATGGTCAGAAGGCAAAGGTCAATGTTGGAAGTAAACCTAGCCTACATGAGACCATGCCCCCAAAAGAAGAAACTAATTAATAATTCATGATTATCTCTTACAATATGCATTTTAAGAAGAAGACATGAAAGAAATGTAAGTAAAAAGACACAGTGAAATAATAGGTGGGAGAAGGATGTTCACATTGAGTCTCTGATGTTCCCAATATAATAAAATATAATCTTTCTATAGCAATGCCATTTGATCTTTGTGGGATATATGAATGATGAGGACAATATGAACTTGAAAGAATAATGAAGAATTAGTATAACTGAGCACTAAAATATGTGGATCTAAAGTCAAAATTGTGTTCTAGGTTCTACTCTTGCAGTTTACTACTAGTTTCAATTGGACAGTATGGCTGTAGGAACTCAAAATTCTAGGATAGATGGAGAAAGAAAATTGTAGGTGTGTTTTTTTTGTCAGGACCACCAGCTCCCCAAATAACCACACAGAAATTTATTATTAATTATAAATGCTCAGCCAATAGCTTAGGCTTGTTGCTAACTAGCTCTTACATTTTAAATTAACCTATATTTCTTATCTACATTCTACCATGTGGCAGTACCTTTTTTCAGCATGGCATTTTTTTTTTAAAAAAGATTTATTTATTTATTATGTAGACAGGAGAGGGTGCCAGATCTCATTACAGATGGTTGTGAGCCACCATGTGGGTTCTGGGAATTGAACTCAGGACCTCTGGAAGAGCAGTCAGTGCTCTTAACCTCTGAGCCATCTCTCTAGCCCCTGCATTTCATTGGAAACCCCTCATGACTACCCCCTTCTTCTTCTCAGCATCCTCTCAGCTTGGGTTTCCTACATAACCTCTTCCTTCCTAGCTATTGCAAGTCAGCTCTTTATTAACAATAGAGCAACACATCTTCACCATGTACAAAAGGATTATTCCCCAGCAGAAAATACTTCAAATGTCTCTAGATTTGGAAGTGGGAAGAGGAGGAATAAGAGGATTTTAAAGTTTATGAAAGTAAATCAGACAAAAAGAATGATGCATGGAAAAGAATTTTGTGAAATAGCTCAGAGGGAGAGTACATGGCTAGGCAAACATCACATCCCCAGAACCACCAAAGCCAAACCTGAGGTGAGGCTTTATGACAATCCATTCTTTGTCATATTATCACCCAAGTGAGATTAGATCAATATTAAATAGTTGTGGTGGTAATCTAATTGTACTGCAATGTGATTTTGATTGTATGTTAATAAATAAAGTTGCCCGGGGGTCAGAGCTATTAGAGCCATAGACAGAGTGTGGCGGTGGTGGCACACGCCTTTAATCCCATAGATCTCTGTGTGTTCAGGGATACAGCCAGCATTGGAGACATATGCCTTTAAGACCTAGGGGGCTGTACATTCAGACAGTGACGAGGCAGTCACGTGTTTGGGTTTACAACCAATGAGAAGGCAGAACAAAATACTTAAAAAGATGAACAGACAGGATATAGCTCTCTTTCGGGAAGCTGGGACATGGCAGGAGGAAGGGTGAGATTTTAGCTCTGAGCTCTGACCTCTCGGCTTTCTCTTTTACATTGTTTCTGTATTTCTTATTTAATAAGATTGTTGGTTACATCTACAAATAGTCATCAATGTCATCTCCTTAAGAAACTGACAACTACACAATTGTACATTGGATCTACTGTCTGAGAATTTCTCTTAGCCCTTCTTGATGCTTTTTCTATTTTTGAACAGCATCACTTTCTAAGGCAATGGTATCTACGTGTGTATCATTTACTGCACAGAGTGGTACTTTACTTTATTGCTTCTAAACTGCTACTCCTAGTTCCAAGTAATAGTACTTGTCTTTGATAAGTTTTAAGTGCTGTAATGACATCCCAAAATAATCCAATGACAAGTGAAATTGCCACTTTTTTTCCTCCTGATAATCATGGCTACTGCAAATGCATTTGATCCTCAGTGGATTACAGGTTGTATGGACCACTGTATATTTTCATGGATTGTTCTAGCTTGCCTTGAAAATTGAAAATACCTGATTAATACTTACTCTTAAGTAATGATTTTGTTTTTAGAAGACCATTACAATCTAAGTGTTTTATATCTAAAACTAAAAGCAATCACTTAACATTCTAGTTTATTGTTTTTCCACACTGGATTCTATGGACTTGAGATCATGTCAGCTTGGATTTGGAACAATTATATAATGAATGATCTGTTGGCTGATATGGAGTACCATAAAAAGAGTCCTTGTAGTGACCCCATGCATCTGCTGAGGAAACAAGATATGAAGACAGGCATTGAGCAATTTAATTTCAACAAAATTGAAATTATTGCCTCCAATGCTATAGTGCATTTTTGTTGTTTCATTGTCCCACAGTGGCTTGTCTAAGATATAGGAAAAAAATCAAACTGAAACTCTTTTAACTACCATCACAAACAACTGATTGAAATGATTCGTGGATGATAAATAATGAAAAATAATATTTCATTGGGCTGGTTGTTTTTCTAGAGCTTTATTTGGCCTTTGAGTGTTTTCCAGTCAATCATCTTTATGTGGAGATTTTTAATTGACTCCATAAAGGCCTCTGTTTGGCCTCTTTGACTACATCTTACTTGAATCTGTCAGTAGAATATCAATGCATCATTTCATCCTAGATTTACATCTTGTTAATGACACTCATCTAGTACAAACTGAGTTCAAAGAGAATCAACATTCACTAATGTGAATGAGAATGGTTGCCATTGGCTCATATGTTTGAATATTTGGTCCCCAATTTGTGGAACTATTTGGAAAGGAATAGAAGGTATGATCTTGTTGGAGGAGGTGTGAAACTTTTGGTGGTATTTAAGGTTTCAAAAAACTCATGCTATTCCCATTTTGCACTCTCTCTCTCTCTCCCTCTCTCCCTCCCTCCCTCCCTCCCTCTCTTTTATCTTTCATATATTTTGTATCAAGCTCTAAGCTTCCTGTCGCCATGCATTTGCTCCACCAGCATGGTCTCTAAACTTTTGTAACTGTAAGCTTCAAATAAACTCTTGTCTTGGTCATGTTATCAAAACAATAGCAAAGCAACTAAGAAACTATGTTTTCCATTAGGTTTAACAAATTTTTATTGAGCACTTAGCACATGGGCCTTCAAGACACATAGACACAAATAAATTCATGTCTTCAAAAGTCATATGATGAAGAATATAACAATTCTCTCCTGTCCTGTCATTTTTGTCAACTAACAAAACATAGACATATCTGAGAAGAGCTTCAGTTGAGAAAATGCCTCCATAAGGGGTATTGATTTGTAGATGTAATTCTGAATGGTCTTATTAAATAAGAAACACAGAGCCAAATGCAGAGTTAAAACCCAGGGATCCGAGAGCAGTAGCCAAGAGCTGAGACCACCTTCGTACCACCCGCTGCTGCTGCCATCCTTCCCCTGAGAAAAAGACCTACTTTCTGTGTGTAGGTCTCTGCATTTTTTATTGACTTTCTGTTCTGCCTTCTCATTGGTTGTAAACCCAACCACATGACCTCCTCATCACTGCCTGTCTATACGGACCTCCAGGACTTTATGGTTGGTATTGAGATTAAAGGTATGTGTCTCCATGCTAACTGTGTCCTTGAACATACAGAGATCTGCCTGTCATGTGATCAGGATTAAGGGCATGTGCTACCACTGCCAGACTTATGGTAAATGGTTTGCTATTAGCTCTGACCCCCAGGCAACTTTATTTATTAACATACAAATAAAATCACATTTCAGCACAAATAAAATATCACCATATTGGTTGAAGACCAATGTGGGAAGACCCAGTCCCTTGTGGTAGGTGGTCCTCAGTTGTGTAAGCAAGCAAGCTGAGAAAATCATGAGGAAAAAGCCAGTAAGCAACATTCCTCTAGTGTCTACTTGTGTTCCTGCCTCCAGGTTCCTTTCTTGAGTCTTGCCCTGATGTCCTTCAATGATAGATTCTAACCTGAGAGTTGAAGGTGAAATAAACCATTTATAACACAAGTTACCTTGGTTATGTTATTTGATCAGAGCAATTTAATCTTAAGGCACTCATATATCATTCAAAAGTCATTTATTACATTCTCGTTTATTATCTACTGTGCCAGAAACCATGTTAGGTATTAGTCAGATGACAATGAAGAAAGATACATTCCTGACCTTAGTGAACTTTTCATTTCACAGATATTTGTGGCTTATTTTGATGTGAGACACAGCTCATCTTAGTTTACCTAGAGTGAAAGCTATTTATTTGAATATGGGCTTATGTTTCCCTTAGATAATGATTCAGTAGTATATATGACATTTAACAGTGGATTGAAAATAATCACCAAATAAGCATGAAAAGAAGCATTTTAGTCAGAAACAAACAGGATTACAAGAATAATGGATGAGTCTGAGACACACAAATAGTTAATTTTCTCATTACAGTAGGATTTATGAGCTAAACAACAAAATCAAAGCTGGAAAATAAAATTAGAAGAACATCTTCTATAGTTAGGATCTAAAATGGGTTAAAGTTTTGGTCTCTAGAATGGTATTCTTGTAATGTAGTATAGTTTTTGAAAGATTAGGCCTAGTAAAAGGTTCTTATGGGGATATTCTTAAAGAGGATTCTGTTCTTCCAATTTCTTCATCATCTTTTTCTGGCCATGAGTTGAGTAAGTTTTATTCTAGCATAAGCACTCACTATGGTAAGTTGACTCAGCACAAGTGTAAAGCAACCAACCAACCAATCATGTCCTGAAACCTCCAAAACTGTAAGCCAACAAGACCTGTGGAAAATTGGGCTTGTCAATATTCCATCATGGAAGGGTAGGGGTTTTTGAGCTCATACACCTCCCTGAAGACTGTAGGCAGTTAACTGTTGCTAATGGGGAGAGAGGTCCCATTAAATGACATTTTCTTCACTGGTGTAGCCACTGGTAATCTCACCACACTTCTGTGAATAACCCCTCACCCATGATCATGTAAATAATCCTAATTAAACTCACTGGGTTATTAAAATATGATATCAAACTAGGAGGGGAACAAGTTAAGAAGATACGTGGGAGTGAGAGGAACACAAGTGAGTATAATATGGAGTGAATAGGATTGAAATTCATTACATATATGTATAATATACATATATTATATATGTATAATATATGTATACATGTATAATGAATCCATTATTCTGTATAATTACTATAATTTAATAAATTTAAAAAACAGTCAAAATAAATGATCACTTTTATTTATTAATTATTTCAGATATAGTGGGGTTTTGGGGGGGGTTGGGGGGGTTTGTTTTTTTCGAGACAGGGTTTCTCTGTGTAGCTTTGTGCCTTTCCTGGAACTCGCTTTGGAGACCAGGCTGGTCTCAAATTCACAGAGATCCCCCTGCTTCTGCCTTCTGAGTGCTGGGATTAAAGGCATGTACCACCACTGCTCGGCTCAGATACGGTGTTTTATGAACTGAATTGTTACTGAAAAAAGAACAAAGAGAAACTTGAATCCTAGGCTGAAAAATCTACACTTTACAAAAATATTTCAATTATGCAAAGTCATACCTATCATGTAGATTTCAACTTTACTGAGCAAATAATTGATATAACTAAATGGAAACTCCCAAAAGATCAATATGGCATCCTGTATACTGGATGACTAGGCAGTGAAGACAGGCAAGAAGCAGAAAGACGTAAGGTTTCTATAATAATTCAGAGAAAAGGTGATAAAGATCTGTACAAAGTGTCAGTGGGAGTAAAAAAGAATGAGTGGTCCAAAAATAAAATCTATCTGATTTAGAAATGACTAATCGTAGGTAGGAGCAATCAAAGGGAGTGCCAAAGGTGGGGTAGAAGAAAGAATTAATTATATTTTGTGTATTAGTTAGGAATTAAGGATTTGTCATTTTGTTCAACTCTAGGGCTTTCCTGAAAATTTTTTCTTTCAGCTATGTTAAAAATGAATCAAGTGCTGTGGGATGTTCTCTATGCTGTGAATGTATTGCTATGATTGATTGATAAATAAAATGCTGATTGGTCAGTAACCAGGCAGGAAGTATAGGCGGGACTAGCAGAGAGGAGAATTGGGGGAACAGGAAGGCTGAGTTGAGGAGACGCTGCCAGCCGAGCCATGAGGAACAGGATGTAAAGTACCGGTAAGCCACGAGCCATGTGGCAAGGTATAGATTTATAGAAATGGGTTAATTTAAGATATAAGAACTAGATAGCAAGAAGCCTGCCATGGCCATACAATTATAAGTAATAGAAGTATATGAGTGATTATTTTATAAGTAGGCTGCGGGACTGCGGGGGTTTGCCAGGACCTGGAGAGAAACTCTCCAGCTACAATCAAGAACCTAGCTAATCCAGAAATCAGTGCAAATGATTAGATTCAATTCATCATTTGCTCATTAAGCACCCACTATATGCTAAATTTCCTTCAAAGTACTGGGGATAAAATAACAAAGAAAAATAGGCATGGTTGCTGCCTTTAAAACTTAGTCTTCTGTACAGGTAGGCAACTGTATAAGTGCCATTATTGTACATCTGAGAACTTATTGCCTTGTTGGTCATCATTGTGGTTCATAGGCATCACACCTGAGTAAGAATATTGATTGCTTTTCTTCACTGACAGCTTACAAAGCTCTACTAAATAGAAGAGAATTCATGCCTGGCACTGCAAAACTACCCAACTGCCCTGCCTATGGCAGTGAGACCACAAACTTAAAAAGATAACCTACTGCTGCCAACTTCCTAGACCAGTATAATTTCTAACTGCCATGTAAATGATCATATCTACAGTCCTATACATATGAGTAACTCAACATGTTATGTTTATATATGTATCAATAACAAAGGAAAAGAGGGTGAAAATCTCACAATCCTCTCAAGTAAGGAGCTAGAAAATAGTCATTAGCTATTAATTTAATATGTTTCATGAACACATGATACATGTCAATCTCTATTCTATGTCCTGAAAACATAATAAATAAAGCAGATCAAAATCATTACTCTTACCCTAAGGACAAAGATAAGGCCCTCAACAGAAGCCAATCAGATGCTGATATCATGGTAATATACATAAAAGACTTAAAGCTAAATGAGCATTTTTTATTAATCTTTCAGTATTGAGTACTCTGTTATGGAAAAATAAAATGGACTATGATTGAATCAGAAACACTAGAAATGACAGATTTATGTAGTTCATAGTAAAGATCATTCATTTACCTTGAGGTTGTCAAGGGCTTTAAGTAAGATAGTTTAATTTGCATTTTGCTGACAATAGGCCCTAGAAGAAAAAGAGTAAAGCAAAGAGACATGTGAATATTATTATGTCTCTTGTCTGTCTGTGGGAAAACAATGTTTACTTTGAAGAGAAATAGAAAATATAAAACAAGACTGTGGTGATATTTTATTTGAGCTCTAACAAATAAAGCTTGCATGGATATAAGAGGAAAAAGCCACCCACTAAATTAACCATAGAGGTCAGGCAGTGGTAGCATATGCCTTTAATCTTAGCATTCAAGAGGCAGAGATTCATCAATACCCTTACAAGAAAAAGACAGAAAAATTTGCCTTCATAGTATCTACTTATAATTCCTAGCCAGTTGAGAGATATCAATGGAATGTTCTCCCACAGGGAATGTTAAATAGCTCAACACTATGCCAATATTTTATATGACAGTCGTTGGAAGTAACACATAAACAGTTTCCTAAATCTATAATTTATCATTACATGGATAATATTTTACTAGCTGATTCAAATGTAGATATTTTAGAAAGAATGTTTGAAGAAGTAAAGAAAATTTTGCCTTGTTGGGGATTACAAATTACTCCTGAAAAGATACAAAGAGGAGATTCTATTAATTATTTAGGATACAAAATAGATCTACAAAAAATTAGACCCCCAAAGTTGCAAATTAGAAGAGATCAATTATGGACTCTTAATGACTTTCAAAGATTATTTGGATATATTTACCACTTATGGACTGCTGTTGGGGTAAAAATGATGAACTGACTAATTTGTTCAAAACCTTAGAAGGTGACAAGGACTTAAATAGTCCAAGAGAATTATCAGCTGAGGCTGAGAGAGAATTGGCTTAGGTGGAAAAGAAAATACAGGGTGCACATTCTGAATCATGTAGATCCAAAGCTTGACTGCATTTTGGTTATTTTACCCTCTAAGCATTCTCCTACAGGAATTTTAATGCAGAGGGAAGATATTGTATTGGAATGGATATTTCTACCAAATAAACAGAGCAAAAAAATAAAAACTTAAGTGGAAAAGATCTCTGAGTTTATTTTAAAAGGAAAATTGAGACTTTGACAATTAGCAGGAATAGACCCAGTAGAAATTGTACCTTTAACTAAGGAGGACATTGACAAATTATGGGCAGAAAATGAACCTTGGCAAAGAGCTTGCAGTAATTTTCTGGGAGAGATTAACAACAAATATCCCCAAAGCAACAGAATTCAACATATAAAGAGAGTTAACTGGATCCTGCCTTGCATTGTCTGGGAAACACCAATATCTGGAGCCCCTACATTTTATACAGATATAAACAAACAAGAAAAGGCAGGTTACAAATCAGAAAATTTAATTAAAGTGGTACAAAGTCCTTATAATTCTGTCAAAAAATCAGAATTATATGCCATTCTGATATTATTAATGGATTTTTCAGAACCTCTCAACATAGTTACTGACTCTGTATGCTGAAAGAGTGGTGTTGCATATTTAAACTGCATAATTTATCCCTGATGAGTCAGAATTAACTTCACTATTTATTCAGTTATAAGTTTAAGTTATAATAAGGAATAGGAAGTACCCCTTACATACAACTCACATCTGATTCCATATGGATCTGCCAGGCCCTCTAGCACAAGGTAATGATGAGACTGATAAACTATGGATAGGAAATGTGCTGAAGGCCTCAGAATTTCATTAAAAAACATATCAATAGTAATGGCTTAAAAAAAAGGAGTTTTCCATAACCTGACAACAAGCCAAGGAAATCATAAGGAAATGTTCTACCTGTGCTTTTTACAATCAGAGTCCACTAGCAGCAGGATGTAACACAAAGAGTACTCAGAGGAATGAAATCTGGTCGATGGGTGTGTTTCACTTTGCAGAATTTGGAAAAACTGAAATATGTACACCACACTATTGATACTTATTCAGGATTTCAATTCACAACTGCTGTGGGTTCTGAAAAAGCTGATTCTGTAATCACTCATTTGCTAGACATCATGGCTATCATGGGTAAACCTGCACAAATCAAACCTGACAATGCTCCATCATATGTCTCTGTTAAAATGAAACAGTTTTTTTTTTGTTTTTGTTTTTGTTTTTTGCTTATTACAATATAAAGCACATTGCAGGTATGCCACACAATCCTACAGGCCATGTAGTCATAGAAAGATCAAATCGAACTATAAAGGATATGCTAAATAAACAGAAAGGGGTAACAAAAACCCTCAGAAATAGATTACATAATGCTTTATTAACTGAATTTTCTCAATGCTAATGAGAAATGAACAACATCTGGGGAGAGACATTGGATAATAGAAAAAACTACAGAATTAAATCAGCCTATGTACTTTAAAAATGTGCTCACCTCAGAATGGAAACCAGAATATGTGCTATGTTGGGGATGAGGTTTTGCTTTTGTTTCTACAGGAAAAAAAAAGCTATGGATACTATCAAAATTGATAAAGGTTTGATTTGAACAAGAAAGACCTCTTAATTAAAAGAGGTGATAGTTCATCAACCAGCATGACCATTCAATTTAAATTAACTTATATAACTAACAAATGCTTTTCATTTAATCAGACATAACTTGCCAAAAAGGAATCTCCCCGAAGTTAGGCTTGGGGAAGGGATTTTGTTTTTGCCTTTCAGGAAAATGATGGCTAAGGAATCTGAAGAATTCTGGACAAAGTTAATATCTGGGAAAGAATTTTGTTTAAAATGTTTTTTGAATAATTTAGATTAAATTTAAGAACTATAGTTAGAAAACTAACTCAAGCTGTCCTTTTCTTATTAGCCTTCTACTCTGGACAATCTTGTAGTCATGGAGATGCTAAATCCTAAAACCAGTTTGAGACATATGCAAATATTTTTTAAATCAAGCAAGCCTGAACCACCTGTCATCACAGAAATTAAAAGTCTGTATCTAATAGAAAAAACTAATCAGACTTTATAAACAATTCTTATTTTTATCATTGTCCTTTGAAGCTCCGTGATGTTTTTGTACTCTGTTATATATTGTTTGAATGTCAGTAAACAACTTCCTTTTTACATTTTATTATGCAGGATTACATAAAGCCGTATGTAATTATGAAATAATTCATGCAAGTATATAACATACTTTGAGCATACTCCCCACACTCCCTACTACTTCACTATTTTTCCAATCTCTCCTCCCACTGGTTGCCTTTTTTCTCTTAGACAGTTTCACTTCTACTTTTATTCCATGTGTACATATGTGATTTTATGTGTCAATATAAAATATAGAACTTATAAAATGAACAAATAGTGTTCTCCTTATAACTCTATTTTTATTATGGAAGGTATATGACTAGAAATAGAATAAAATTGGATCATAGAAGTGCCACACAATTCACTCTATGTTCTATACTCTTAGGAATATTATGGTATGGAAGTTCAACCAGAAACACCTTGATGATTTCTAATATATATTTTTGTCTGAAGGTGTGTAAATAGGTACCAAATAATACTCTATATGACTTTGCTGTAACTCCAGGCCCATTGACTGGCATATTATTCCTCTGTTGGAAATTTGTCAGCTCTTTTTATTTAGAGGCAAATTGTCTCTATTTTGAGATATAGCCTGGTAATGTGTTTGAAACCTAAAAGAGTTTTCCCATTTTGGTTTTGCGTTTTCTATGACTTGAGGTATCACTTACTCATAGCCTACTGCCAATTACACAGCATATAAGATCATCCTTAGACATTACTGCTGATCTTGGATTACTATTTCTGATCAATTAGTCAAAGGTAGCCAGATCAGATCTTTTGGGCCTCCTACATGGTGAGGTATTCCAGGTGTGTCAGTCACCTTAGACCTTGGCACTGACCTTTCTCCCCTTGTCTGAGCTGCTGAAAGACTATAAATATCTATCAATTGAGCCACTAGGAATTTTACAACAAATAGATGAGTGACTCAGCACAAATTCATTTTCAACTACTGAAAGATTAATGTAAAGTATTGGCCACTTGCATTTTTACAGCCATAAGACAAAGTCAAATTGCACATTAATTGAATAGTCAGTGGTTGAACCATAATATCAACTTTCTAAAGGGCCTACATATCATAAGGTGTAGTAGCATCCAGACACACATATCAGAACTTGAAAAGAGGCAACCAGATTGCCTTTAGAATTATTAAAAATCTAACATACAGTAAATGAGAACAAGATTAGCAACATTGCTCTCAATAATCTTTTTGTATGCCACCTAAATTAGACTTTAATCTCATGAGGTCTGTTCATAGATTGAAAGGAAGAGTTTGTCCATGAGAAAGGGGACATTCTGCAGATAGAAAGAGGAAAGTATACTCAATAAATAAACAATGACCTTTGGAAATACCTAATGAAACACTTCTTAAGGATAAGAACACTTAAGAAAATTAATATTTGCATTCTTATTCCATTAATAACTTCCATACCAACTGTAATGATTAGTAAAGGAAGTTTGGGATAGCAGATATCAAATGGAATGCTCTCATCAGAAATACATAGTATTTTTGATATATGTCATTTTAACTTACTTTTATATATTTAAATATTCATTTAAGCAAATCGTGACCTGATTAACATATCATCAAGTGTTATGGTTAAGTGACTTGCTTAAGGTTGTAAAATTTGACTTAGTTTCCCTTCACATATCTACCTACATAGAAAGAAAGGATGCTGTATTATACTATAAAAATTACTTCTTTTCTAGATTTATTTTATTATTTTATATATGTTAGTGTTTTGTCTGCATTTGTATATGTGTTCCACATGTATACTTGGTGTCCATGGAAGTCAGAAGAGGTCATCATGTTCCCTGAGAATGAAATTACAGAAGGTTGTGAGCAACCATGTGGGTGTTGGGAATTGAACTTGGGTCCTTTTAAAGAGCAACAAGTGCTCTTAACTGCTGAATCAACTCTTCAGCCTTAAAATTTATTTATTATTTTGACTTAATAGTTACCCTAATTACTACTTAATTTCTCATGAAGGTTATCATGAAGCAGAGAAATTTTAGTTGTACAAAAAATCATTTTTGTCTTTGTAATAATTAAAATTGATTAATACATACATATTTTAGTTTTATATATTATTCTAATGAGAATAATTAGTACACATCTTCTTAGTGATACATCCACTCATGGCCTTTTTAGATTCGCACATGTATAAGCAGATATTCCAAAGGCTAGATCTCAAAATACAAAGCACTAATCTTTTCTTTTGGTAATTTTTCAAAGATGGTCAAATAACTATTAGCCAGACAAAGTACCTGACACTTCCAATTTTTTTGTTTTTGTTTTTGTTTTGTTTTTTTCAAGACAGGGTTTCTCTGTGTAATTTTGGTGTCTGTCCTGGATCTCACTCTGTAGACCAGGCTGGCCTCGAACTCACAGAGATCCGCCTGGCTCTGCCTCTTGAGTGCTGGCATTAAAGGCGTGCACCACCACCACCCAGGTGGCATTTCCAATTTAAGTTGTGATATCTAGTTAAGATATTTTGAGTGTCTATAATTGTCTATAGTATCACTTGGCATTTTAAATCCATGTGTTCTACATGACATCTATCAGGAGTCCAACAGAAAGTATTTATACTATTTCAATAACTGTGTTATGTGTATTTTATTTTAATTCTCCCAGTTTATAAACACGAAAACTGAAAATTGAAGAAAACAAGTAATTTTCTTTGAGTCCCAAATGAACTAAATGGGAGAACCTGAATTTAATCACTAACTCAAAAAATTTATGTTCCCTGACTTTTATATTTATGGCTAATTTCTCAACATTCCTCCTTCTTAATTAAATTCTTTAATGATTCTATTAGTGAGGAACTTGAAGATTTAAACTCTAGGTTACTGTTTGTAAGAAAACTCCTGTTTTATTCATATTAGTTGTATTAGTAACTGTCAGGCTCAGCTACAAACACCAAGGAGAGTATAAAAATAGAAGCATATTACTCCCTTATTTCAATGTAGACAATCATTCTGATGGTACCATGATCATCGAGGAATATTTATTGCTTAGTAATTTTCCATTTTATTCTTCAAAACTCTAGCTATCACATGGGTATGCCAAACATTTCTCTTTGCCCTTATTCTCACTAGATAAGATTTTGACAACAAAGAAGTTTGTATACAGAGCACCTGAAATCAAATGCTATAACTTTTATGAAATAGTTTTTCATTTGTGGATTTCTTGATGATAATTAGAGTCTAAATTAAAATCCAAAAGTCATGTGAAGACAGATGGGGAGACACATTTTTCTCTGCTAAGAACACAGCCCGAGACAAACAATCTCCTTTGCCATTTTCCTTCAGTAACATAGAGGTAATTTCCTAGTACAGTCTTTCTATGTACTGGAAATATGTAATTTTACATGGAGGACTTGGTCAGAACTCATACATGGGCATTAAACCACAAGCCTCGGTTACAAATAATCAAACATTCACTAAGAAACACTAGAAAACCAAAGTGTTAATTCATGGATACCACTCTTGATTATATCTCCTCTTTAACTTTGGCCCCAGAAAATGTTCTTTCTGTCTTGAAAAATCTACTGTGCCCTAAAATCTATGTGTTCTACCAAATGCAAATGCCATGGTCAAAAAATATCTTTGTTCACTAAGGTATAAGCTCAAATACAGTTTTACAATATAGTAGTGGTATAAATAGCATTTGTTAAATAATTACATCAATTCTATTCACAATTTCAGAAGTTTTGCAGCTTGTAGTAAGGTGAGAATTTCCAGACTATCTGCTCTAAAACAATATAGGAAATAGTATACAAGAGACATACCTCAGCATAATAAGATTTAAAGCAGGTCCGTAGCCAACATCAAACTAATGGAGGGAAACTCAAAATATTTCCACTAAAATCAGGAACAATACAAGGATGTCAACTCTTTCTGTACCTATTGAACATTGTAATTGAAGTCTTAGCTAGAACAATAAGACAACTGATGGAGATCAATAGAATATAAATAGGAAGGGAAGAAGTCAAAGTATCTTTATTTGTTGGTAATATGATTATGCACATAAGTCACCCTAAATCATTCTACCAGGAAAATTCTACAGTTGCTGAACACTTCAGTGAAGTGGCTAGATACAATATGAACTCAATAAAGTCAGTAGCCTTCCTATACATAAATGACAAATGGATTGAGAAAGAAATCAGGGAAACAACACCCTTCATAATAGCCACAAACAATATTAAATACCTTGGTATAACTCTAACCAAGCAAATGAAAGACTTGTATAACAAAAACTTTCTCTAAAGAAACTAAAGATTTCAAAAGATGAAAATATCTCCATGCTTGTGGATGGGTAGAATTAACAGTAAAAATGGCCATCTTACCAAAAGTAATCTACAGATTCAATGAAATCTCCATCAAAATTCCAGTATAATTTTCTACAGAACTTGAAAGGACAATAATCAATTTCATATGAAAAAAACAAAAATTCAGGATAGCTAAACAGAAATTCTAAATGATAAAAGAACTGCAGAAGGTATCAACATCCCTGACCTCAAATTGTGCTACAGAGCTATAGTAATAAAAACTGAGTGGTACTAGAATAAAAACATACACATTGATCAATGGAATTCATTTCAAGACCGAAATGTAAATCCACACACCTCTGGACACTTTGATTTTGATAAATAAGCCAGATATGCACAGTGGGAAAAAGACAGCATCTTCAATAATTGTCCTTGTCAAAGAAAATGGCTGTATGTAGAAGATTCCAAATAGACCTATGCTTATCACCCTGCATAAAACTCAACTCCAAATGGATCAAAGACTTCCATATAAGGCCAGACACAATAAATCTGCTAAAAGAGAAAATGGAAAATGGTCTTGAACTCATTAGCACAGGCTGAGACTTTCTGAACAGGACACCATGAGCACAGGAACTAAGATCAACAATTAATAAATGGGACCTCATGAAACTGAAAAGTTTCTTCATGGCAAAGGACACCATTATTTGGACAAAGCAGCAGCCTACAGAATGGTAGAAGTTTTCTACCAACTACACATGTGATAAATGGCTAATATCCAAAATATATTTAAAAACTTTTTTAAATGGGCATGGAAAAAACAAATAACCCAATTTAAAAATGGGGCACAGATCAAAATAGAATATTCTCCAAAGAGGAAATGTAAATGGCAAAAAAACCCACTTAAATGTTCAACATTCTTAGTCATCAGGGAAAAGTAAATCAAAACTACTTTGAGATTTCATCTTACACCAGTGAGAATGGCTAAGATCAATTAAACATGCTTGCAAGGATCTGGAGCAAGAAGAACACAAACCAACCAATATCTAATTAGATTTTAGGCCCACTCCATGAGATGGAACCCCTTCCCAATTCTACTTGGGTAGCCAAGAACCTGAGACTAGATGGCTAGGAACGTGTAGGAAAAGCAAATACTACTGTTCTGCTAAAGGAACATAGCAATGAAATGATTCCTAACCACATTCTGCTATACTTGTAGATCATCCTATTGCTCAGCCATCATCAGAGAAGCTTTCTACTGCAGTAGATGGGAATAGATACAGAGACCCACAGCTGCACAATGTGCAGAGAATGAGACACCATGGAACACTAGATCCTAATGAGATATCTCTACCAATTCCTTCTCTGTGAAGCTCAGGGAACTTTGCAGAAGAGGAGGCAGAAAGGTTGTAAGAGTCAGAGGGATGGATAACACCAAGGAAACATGGCCTTCTAAACACAGCAGGACCGAAGCATATATGACCTTACAGATGCTGTGGCAGCATGCATAGGGCCTGCACGGTTGTAAGCTAAATGGGATCCCAGTGCTGAGAGGGGGAAGTAGACAGAAGCCCACATCCTTAATCCAAACACTATTTCCAATTCATAACCACTTGCAAGGGTAAAATTAATTTTCTCCAACTGAGTCTCACTGGGCATGCAAATCACTCTTTAGGCCAGAAAACAAACAAACAAACAAACAAACAAAAAACTTCAAACATACAATGTTATTTTGGGAGTTTGTTTTGTTTTGTTTGTCTCATAATGCTTTGTCTGGGATTTTTTTCCAAATTTTTTCTTACCCTACAGGTCTTTTGCTTATATAGCACTATGGTGATATTTTATTTGTACTAAAATGCTATTTGTATGTTAATAAATAAAGTTGACCAGGGGTCAGAGCTATTAGCAAGCCATAGTGAAAGCTGGGCGGTGGTGGTTGCACGCCTTTAATCCCAGCACTTGGTAGGCAGAGCTAGGTAGATCTCTGTGTGTTCAAGGATGCAGCCAGCATTGAAGACACATGCCCTTAATCTCAATACCAACCATAGAAGACCTGGAGGTCTGTACAGACAGGCAGTGACTAGGAGGTCATGTGTTTGGGTTTACAACCAATGAGAAGGCAAAACAGAAACTCTATAAAAAAAGACAGACACAGGAAGCAGGTCTCTTTCGGAGAGGTAGGACCACCGAGAGAGGAAGGGTAAGGTTTTTAGCTCTTAGCTCTGACCTCTTGGCTTTCTTCTTTGCATTGGTTCTGTGTTTCTTATTTAATAAGACAGTTGGTTATATCTACATAGCATAGTTTCAGCTTTTGTGCTTTTATGGGACTTCTGTGTTTGCCAATATGTAGGTCTAAGTATCTATATGTATTGCTTGTACTTTTTCTCTGGCTCCTTCCTTTTCTGCTCATTTGTTTGTCTTGTCCTATTCAGGTTTGTTTCTATTTTATTATTATTTTTCTGTTTTATATATTTTGTTGTTTTTTAAGGAAGAAACCAAGAAAAGATGTAGATTTGGGTGGGTGGGAATATAAAGATGATGTAGGAGGAGTTGCGGAAGAGGGAACCATAACCAAAATATATTGTTTGGAAAAATTATATTTTCAATCAAAAAAAGGAACAACATTGCAAAATGTTATAGAGGAATCAAATCCTCCCTAGGTGTATTTGTCTGGAGTTAGACACTTATAGAATGTTAAGAAAATTAATAATAATGTGTTCTCATTGAAAGTGCTTTTTAATATTTTCTTCCAAATAAGCTGAGCTATTGGGGATCAGAGTGATTTAATTCTTTGATGGACAGCTATTATGTTTCCCTTGTATAATGGTGCCTTTAACAGGAAACAGTCATCAAACAGTTCCTCTCTTGGTCACCAGCCAGACAATTATGATGACATCTTGGATACTTTGAATATTTGAAAGATACATTGAAGAAATTACATTCCAAAGTCAAGGAAATATATAACCATGATACTTGCAAAGCCATAAACTTCTGTTTCAGGAGATCTTGCTCCAGTTATAACTACATCCTGGTAAAGGAAGCAAGCCTTGGTGAACCCTAGATGCCCCTATTTATGCCTGATGCTATTCTGAAAACAGATAGTAGCACATCTATAAATGACTCATGAAAATAAAACGCTTATAATTGGTACAATGGGAGGTTTATGATTGATTCTTTCTTGTGGTTTATGGTTAATTCTGTAAAAATATAAATTAGATACTGGTAGGATGTACAGTATTGTAGATATCCATGAAATTATAGCTGAGGCTCGATTACACACCTGACATTACTGAGTGTCCCTTGCTCAGGCTAGTCTAAGAAGTCTATGCTCTCTGTATATACTGACTTGCCAGTTTAGATTGTTTTCAACCTATCCCTCCACCTTTTCTAAACAATACCTCATGATAGCCCCCATAGAAAAAGTCCTGCTGCTTATCCCTGTGTGTAGTGGTATTGTATCGTGACACTTTATTCGTAGTGTGTCGTAGAACAAGTATGACTGTCAGCCTTCGTAGTACAATGCTTTCATTTGTCTAAGATGTTACTATTGCTCTTACTGCGGTTAGTCAACTACGAATGAACTTAACGTAAGCCACGTCGAGGACTGTGCGTCAAGAAGAAACACTAGTGGAAGCCTACCCACAGCGTTCGAGACTTAAAACTATAGCTATCTGGCACACTCATCATAACAGCCTAATGAATGAGGAAGTAGTGTAGTGCATTTGTTTATTTTTACTGAGTATGCTAATAGTCCAGTAGATGTTAGTCACCAGATTGAGGCGATAGGGATCTCTCACGAAACAGCCCAGAATGGTACGTCCGGCGTAAATGCTATCATAAGAATATGAACGTACAACTGAAGAAGCCGTACGCCACTCCTTCATAGCGCTGTGTCCAAGTATCACCTCTGGGTTCCTAGCCCTGCTTGAGTTCCTTCCCTTACTTCCACTTAAGTGATGGACTATGCTATGGAACTCTTAAGCTGAAATACAGTTCTCTATGCAGTACCCAGCATCAGTTAAGCTATTTTAATTTAGAAAATACGCGATGAGTTCTCATATCAGTACAGAGTACATATAAGACTATAATACCGTTAACTTAATAAGCCCGAGGATAAGCTATTTGAAAACTTTCAGAAGAAGATGCAATATAGAATCCTTCTAGATCTAGTGCTTATATCTGTACAGTGAAAGTATTGATGAAGTGATAAGAAACATCAGTGATATGGTAGTAATACTCAAGATGAGAAAGATAGCTTATGATTTAGTAATCTGCGGAGATATGAGGTAGAACTAGTAGGATACTATATATACTAGCATAACCTAGTACCATGTGTGTACTACCTAAAGTATTTGAAGAAGATAGATATCTATATAATGGTTAACACGTCTGATTAGGGTCCCGAGATACTTTTCTGCGTGCATCATCCAGGTCTTTCATGCTCAGATATGAAACCATCTACAAATAGGAATAAATTTGACTTCAATTTTTTATATTCCATAGTACTCGCTTCAAGTATACATTTCTCTTACTTGATGCTATGTTCTAACTACACGCTAGAGACTTCACAGTATTCCTAGTATAAGAGCCGGAGTGCTAACGTATAGATGCTACAGTATGTGCCCTTGTCATTGGTTGGCTTATAGCAAAGATGGCGCACCAACGCCTATTGGGCCTTTTTACAGAATTCAGTGGACATCTTGCTGAAGCGCCAATTCTTAGTAGTCACTCTAGAAGAGTGTAGGAACGGGAGTTCAAAACGATTTGGTTCCATTCTCCACTCTCACACAGAGTATGTAGTTACCTGTCCGTCGGTCCTTTTAGACTAGTTAGCCTGAGCTGTAGCATAGCTTTAGCGTAGCGCTTTATAAGTATCTTATGGTGTGGATCTCCGTGGTGACCTCTCCCTTAGCTACTCTGCTTGTCTCTCCTCTCTGTCCACATGTTGTCTTCTTCATTTTTTACCATTGAGTCTCTATATCACTTGTGATCTCCACCCCCTCTCTTGTTCTTGTATCTCACTCATCTCAACCGACGTCTCATTTCCCTGAACCCCCTTAGTGGTTCGTACCAATTGTTCACCGCTGCATCATTCGTTATCTGCGTGTCATCTCATAGACAGTTGCTGTTCAATAGTACTATCTCATACATCCTATTTCACCGAGTGTCTTATTTGCGAACAGAAGTACCGATTTTCCTAGGGCTAGCCTCACTGGTGATAGTTATATAGCAAGTCGCACGTCAAATCCTTGTATCTCATGAGTTCTAGACTACTGTCTCTAATATGAGAGCGAAGATAGAAAAAAAGTCATTGAGCAATGCCAAATGTATGTTGGTCTGTTCATGAATCATAGGAGTTACTCACATGCAGCGTGATGATGTTTTAGCGTAAGATCCGTCACACTGAGAGTTTGCCTGCACTAAACCGTAAGTGAGGAATAGATGCATGTGTAGAGTCTTCTACATGTCTGCAGTAGCCTTGTAGCTGTCATGAGTAATGACATGCCATAATTTATTATATCCATACATTCAGAGTTGAAGGGCATCTAACGTAGTTTGTTAATCTAACCAGGTTAGAAATATTGTAGCATAATCATGTCTGTACTGAATTGTGTTAATATTATAAATAAAATAAAAATAAAAGAAATTTGCAGAATTATATATTATGAAGATACGTATAATTGTCATATGAATAAGTTTAGTGTATACGCACTTTCATTCCTAGCCACTGTTGTTTCGGTGAATATTATTTTAAGTGTATATTTCTGGTTTATTTTGCATTTTTAACCCTGTGGAAGTATTTACTTGCCTGTCTAAATATCAGGACCAATTTACGTTGCGTAAAGTAACAGTTGTTCCAACAGCCAAAATCACATGAAAAGAATAGAACCAGTATACTATTATAACTTTGAAATTTGGAAATAGCTTTGCCACATGTGACGTCCGCACATGTAGTCACTTTGGCAACTTAGCGGTAATGCACTTGTAACACTAGGCTTGTTTAAATAACTTATTAAGAGTGGGTTATTAGAGCGAGTGAGAGAGTGAGTATGCCACCGAAATTGCATAGTCAATTTATTTTATTATCCTATCTATATTTGTCTTTTTATATTACAATTAATTAAATGAAATGAGAGTTCATGCTATTTTGTAAGCGTCGTAGAGCAACCTATACTTCCTCTAACTTATAATAGTCAGCCATTCACGTGTACATGTTTATTCTGGTACTATAGACTAAATTGTCGAGCTTGTCTGCGCTAAAATATTAATTATCGAATTGTGCAACTGACTTACACTAGTGTTAAAGGCACCATTCAAATGTAGACAAATATCATCTAGCAGAAAAAATTCAATTACCATTCTCCTTAGTCTCATATTAATTTATAATCACACATTATCTCATCCTGCTGCTTGACTATCGTTAGATTCTGTACCAGCTTCCGCTAAGTACATACATGTCTTCCGTATGATTATGCACTTCATACTAGCAGTTAATTCTGGACCTAGTCAAGCAGTGCATGGTACATGCATATAGTTTGCGTTGCGAGATGTCTTCCTATGAATAGTTTCCTCGTGTGATAAAAAGTGTGCTCTCTATCCAACAAGGGTTGCCTCACATAGTTGCACCCGACTAAGTACATCCACAAGTGCACCATTTTCCATGCACACTATAGGTCAATTCAGCTCAGTAACCACTGCCTAAATGTCATATCACTATAAACTGTTTGACTAGCGTATATATAGTGCACATGTTATGACATCCTGACGATGAGTACTGTTCTTTATCTTAAATTTAACCGCATTTTTATAAATCTATACCTTGCAAGTGGGCTTGTGATCTGCCTTTTTTTTTTTTTGTAATTTCAGCAATTAAGATATAAGCTTTCCTCTTAGACTATCTTCATTGTATCTTACAGTTCTTGGTATGCTATGTCTTCATTTTCATTAAGTTCTAGGACATTTTTTAAATCATCCTTTGTTTTTCATTGGAGACATATATAGAAGAGAGAATGATTGAAACACAGAAAAAGAAGTGTGTGTAGAATGAGATATGGGAGTTTACATTAAAGGTTGCTGAAAAGAGAAGAGTAAAGTTATGTGTTCAAATGTTATAAATACATTTTCAGGACATTGAAACACAACTCTGTAAATAGGGCAGCTTGTGTTCTTGCTAGAATGTAAAAGAAAGATGGTAAGATATGGAGAAAAAGGGAAAAGAGGCACCGTGTGTACAGAAGTGACCTGTTCTAGATTGTATACAGAGAGGAAAATGAGCACTGTGTGGAATTTGGTGCCAGATTCTAGGCTGACTCCTAGACCATGTAAAGGATTCTGGAATGGAAAGTGAAGTCTCAAAGTACTCCAAAATCTCAAATGATAACCAAAAGCTGTGACAAAGTTTGCCTCTAATAGAAACCAGAACCGGTGCCCATAGATTCATTTTTGATACGAAGTGTATCTTCTTTATTATTGTACCTCTAAAAAATTTGATATTATGTTAGATGCTCTTGTATATTTTTAAATTGAGGTGTTCATAGGGAAAACATTAATGAAAATAAACAGTTGTTAAATAAAGTTACTTGAAGTGTTCTTCCAACATAAGAATTTCCACTAGGGGATGAAGGATTCTAGGACATACACAGAAATTCTCTATGTTGTTGTATAGCATCTTGACTGATACCAAGATGAAGTATTGCTGCTGAAACGATTTTAATATTGAAGCCATCATGTTAAAGAGAATGACACTGAAGTCTCAAGGTGTTTGTAAAATAACATCACTCTTATTGTGTAATTCCTCATGCTTCCAGTACACATCATAGCAACAAACATATGAAGGAACTCAACAAACATTTGTTAGGTGATATTTTAATATTTCCAGATTTACATTAGAGGCAGAAGAAAAGAGTTGCCAAAGAGTTTATTCTATACCCTGATTGCTTGAGTTTCAGTTAGCAGCCCACTACGTATCTCTCATATGACCACAAAAATTCATTATCATTTTGCATCTTAGTTTATTTTTCTTTAAAATGGAGATAGTAATGAAATCTGTGTGAACTGTTTTTTTATATTAACTACAATAAATTCATATTATGCATTAATAAAATAAATTCAGCCTGTACATAGTGCAGATTTCTTATGAGTTTTTCCCTTTTTTGCGAACATCTGTGTCTTTTGTTACTTGTCCATTTGTTTCCATTTCCATATGATTTGAAAAAACATTACCAGTTTTGATATACGTGTCTTCTAATGTCTCACATCTGACCGTCTCATTGTGATATTTCTTCAGTGTGTTGAATCTTTACTATCTGTAATGACTATAGAAATCAACTGCTGAAATGCACTCTCATACAGCAGTGTGAATATGCAGCTGAAAGATGGGTCATTAGGAAAACAGGACAGAAAAAAATAATGAAATTGCATAGATTTGCATGCTTTAAGTATCATCCTCATTTTCTTTAAAGAGCTCCATTTATTTGATTAGGAAACACAGCAGCAAGTTGATATGTTGTCTGGATATATTTAGTGAATTTTTCTAACTTGAAACTCTTCCTAAATCTCCCCTGCAAGCTGCCACTTGAAGCTAGTGTAGTACATTCATTGATGGGTATCCAACTAAGTCATTTTCCTGACTGGAGAACTCTCAGAGTCCTGTACTAAAAACAAATTTTTCACTCTTGTTTTGAGTAAAATATTTGGGTGACAGATACTATATATATGCTCACTGTATCATCATCTCAATTTAGGTGAGTTAATGTACTTTCCCTTTTACTTCACATGATTGCAATAGAAATCTGATGGTACGTGAGCTAAAAATATTAAAATGCACTTTAAACATTATTTACATTTATTCAGTGTTCTGACATAATCCATTGTGGCAGAAGCCAAATGGAACATGATTGTACAAACTACTTGTGCTTCTTAACGCAAGAATAAAAGTTCTTTAACTCCTAGTTATTTTCCCTTTTGAGCAATACATTTCTTGGTAATTGAATTTGGGACTAGGTAGAACAAAGTAAATATGTATCATAGCATAAGCATTGAGCATTACATACTTGGAAGCCAGTCTCCTTGGAGAAACCAAGCTGTCTTATCTATTGGTCTTTTGAAACAAACTGCTAAACCCTCTCGTCTACATGTGGCAAAATAAGTCGGAAATTGCAAAGCATTTGCAAGTGTAAGACGAACATGCCAGGGGCAAAGATTTAAGCAAAATGGCCCAAGCTGAGCCTAGTTTGTCAAAGACCACATAGATAAGACAAGCTTGGGTTTCTCCAGGTTATAGTATGCACATGATGCGTATCCACCGCTGATGTGATTTAACGTATAAATATGCATTTTAGCTATGATACCTCATACAAAAGTTAACTGTGTAAACCCTCTTATCTCAATAAGTCACAATTCAAATCTACCAAGAAATGTATTGCTCAAAAGGGAAAATAACTAGAGTTAAAGAACTTTATTCTTTCGTTAAGAAGCAAAAGTTAGTTTGTACAATCATGTACCATTGGCTTTGCCACAATGGGATTTGTCAGAACAACTGAATAAATGTAAATAATGTTTAAAGTGCATTTTTCAAAATATTTTTAGCTCACTGTACCACTCAGATTTCTATTGCAATCATGTGAAGTAAAAGGGAAAGTACATTAACTCACCTAAATTGAGATGGATGATACAGTGAGCATATATATAGTATCTGTCACCCAAATATTTCACTCAAAACAAGAGTGAAAATTTGTTTTTAGTACAGGACTCTGAGAGTTCTCCAGTCAGGAAAATGACTTAGTTGGATACCCATCAATGAATGTACTACACTAGCTTCAAGTGGCAGCTGCAAGGGGAGATTTAGAGAAGAGTTTCAAGTTAGAAAAATCACTAATATATCCAGACAACATATCAACCTTGCTCTGTGTTTCCTAATCCAAATAAATGGAGCTCTTTAAAGAAAATGAGGATGATACTTAAAGCATGCAAATCTATGCAATTTCATTATTTTTTTCTGTCCTGTTTTCCTAATGACCCATCTTTCAGCTGCATATTCACACTGCTGTATGAGAGTGCATTTCAGCAGTTGATTCTATAGTCATTACAGATAGTAAAGATTCAACACACTGAAGAAATATCACAATGAGAGGTCAGATGTGAGACAATTAGAAGACACTGTATATCAAAACTGGTAATGTTTTTTTCAAATCATATGGAAATGGAACAAATGGACAAGTAACAAAAGACACAGATGTTCGCAAAAAAGGGAAAACTCATAAGAAATCTGCACTATGTACAGGCCACTGAATTTATTTTATTAATGCATAATATGAATTTATTGTAGTTAATATAAACAAAACAGTTCAACACAGATTTCATTACTATCTCCATTTTAAAGAAAAATAAACTAAGATGCAAAATGATAAATGAATTTTTGTGGTCATATGAGAGATACGTAGTAGGGCTGCTAACTGAACTCAAGCAATCAGGGTATAGAATAAACTCTTGGCAACTCTTTTCTTCTGCCTCTAATGTAAATCTGGAAATATTAAAATATCACCTAACAAATGTTTGTTGAGTTCCTTCCATATGTTTGTTGCTATGATGTGTACTGGAAGCATGAGGAATAGTACACAATAAGAGTGATGTTATTTTACAAACACCTTGGAGACTCAGTGTCATTCTCTTTAACATGATGGCTTCAATATTAAAATCTGTTTCAGCAGCAATACTTCATCTTGGTATCAGTCAAGATGCTATACAACAACATAGAGAATTTCTGTGTATGTCCTAGAATCCTTCATCCCTAGTGGAAATTCTTATGTTGGAAGAACACTTCAAGTAACTTTATTTAACAACTGTTTATTTTCATTAATGTTTTCCCTCATGAAACACCTCAATTTAAAAATATACAAGAGCATCTAACATAATATCAAATATTTTTAGAGGTACAATAATAAAGAAGATACACTTCGTATCAAAAATGAATCTATGGGCACCGGTTCTGGTTCTCTATTAGAGGCAAACTTTTGTCACAGCTTTTGGTTATCATTTGAGATTTTGGAGTACTTTGAGACTTCACTTTCCATTCCAGATCCTTCTACATGGTCTAGGAGTCAGCCTAGAATCTGGCACCAAATCCACACAGTGCTCATTTTCCTCTCTGTATACAATCTAGAACAGGTCACTTCTGTCACACACGGTGCCTCTTTTCCCTTTTTCTCCATATCTTACCATCTTTCTTTTACACTTCTAGCAAAGAACACAAGCTGCCCTAATTTACAGAGTCTGTGTTTCAATGTCCTGAAAATGTATTTATAACATTTGAACACATAACTTTACTCTTCTCTTTTCAGCCAACCTTTAATGTAAACTCCCATATCTCATTCTACACACACTTCTTTTTCTGTGTTTCAATCATTCCTCCTTCTATATATGTCTCCAATGAAGAAACAAAGGATGATTAAAAAATGTCCTAGAACTTAATGAAAATGAAGACATAGCATACCAAGACCTGTAAGATACAATGAAGATAGTCTAAGAGGAAAGCTTATATCTTTAATTGCTGAAATTACAAAAAAAAAAAAAGGCAGATCACAAGCCACTTGGCAAGGTATAGATTTATAAAAATGGGTTAATTTAAGATAAAAGAACAGTTAGCGAGAAGCCTGCCACGGCCATACAGTTTATAAGTGATATAAGCGTCTGAGTGATTATTTTATAAGTGGATTGTGGGGCTGCGGGGCTTGGGGAACCTGGAGAGAAGCCCTCCAGCTACATCAAAGAAACAACCTAATGATGTACCATGAAGCATTGGAAAGATAATAACAAGCCAAACCTCAAATCAGTAGGCAGGGAGAAATAACTAAATTAAGAGCAAAAATTAATGAAACAAAGAATTTGTCCTTTGAAAGGTAAACAGGATATACAAATTCTTATATAACCAGACACCTATGAAATCCAGAATATCATAACACTTATATTTATATTTCACAAAACTAGAAACTCTAAAATAAATGAATGAATTTCAAGGTGCATATAATCTTCAAAAGTTAAACCACAATTTAATAAGTTATTTAAACAGACTTGTAACAAGCAACGACATTTGAAGCAGTAATAAAAATTTTTCAACTAAAATAAGTCTATTTCCATGTGGATTCATTGCAAAATGCTACCAGAACACCTAAGAATAACTAATATTAATACTTCTCAAAATATTCCATAAAAAATAAAATGAAAGAATGCTTCTAAATTCTTTGTTAAAAGCTAGTATTATTTTTTTTATGCTTTTAACTGAAGTAGAATTACATCGCTCTCCCCATCACTTTCCTCCCTCCAGCACCTCCCAGTTACCCTCTCTCAGACTTCTTTCATGCACCCTCATTCTCAAATAGCTTCTTTTTCTTTGATTATTACTGTTACATATATGCATGCATATATAAGCCTATTTTTGTTGTTTGTATGTATATAGTTTCAAGGTTTATCACTCCAAATTGGACAACCACTAAGGGGGTTCATGCTTGGGAGTAAGCGGGCTCATCTTTGTCAGAAAAGATGCAGAAACCAAGCATAGACAGAATACATCTCAACTTAATAAAGGCTATCTATGACAAACCTATAGCCACAATCATAGTAAGTGGATAAAATCTTGAACCACTTCCACTAAGGAACAAGATGAGAGTGACCCCTCTTTCATCTTGGAAAAAGACAAGGGCACACACTCTTCCCACTCCTGTCAAGAATACTGCTTGAAATATTAGAACAAGATAAGAGAAAATTTAAAAGGAGATATGAATAAAAAATGAAGTCAAATTATTCCTATTTGTAGATGGTTTCATTCTGAGCATGAAAGACCCTGATGATGCCACCAGAAAAACCCTAAAGCTAATAAACTCTTTCAGAAAAATAGCAGGTTACAAAATTAACACAGAAAAAAACAAATAGCCTTCTTATATATCAATAACAAATATACTAAGAAAGAAATCAGGGAAAGATTCTCATTTACAATGGCATTGTTTAAGTTAAGGTTTCTATTACTTTGAAAAACCCCATGACCAAAAGCAACTTTGGGAGGAAAGAGTTTATTTCAGCTTAGAGTTCCATAGCATAGTCCATCACTAAGTGAAGTAAGGGAAGGAACTCAAGCAGGGCAGGAACCCAGAGGTATGAACTGACACAGAGTCTATGAAGGAGTGCTGTTTACTGGCTTTCTCAGTCTGCTTTTTTATACCATCCAGGACTACCTTCCTGGGGATGGGACAATCCCCAGTAAGCTGGAACACCTATATCAATCATAAAAAAAACAATGCACTACATACTTATCCATAGGCCAATATGGTGGGTGCATTTTCTGAATTGAGGTTCCACCATCCAACTTGACCCTAGTTAGTGTCATGTTGATGTAAAATTATCCACCATGAAAATCAATACACACACACACACACACACACACACACACACACACACACACACACACGCACATAATTGGAAAGACCTGTTAAAAATGCTAATGATATTTGAAAAATCTATGGGTCCTGGCAAAATCACCAGTTGTCAGCTCATCAGCTGGAACTGGAGCCTGGCAGCCCTGGAACATCCAGATCTCCCACTGCTCAGCCAGACCTGTGAAGCAGAACAAGGAGCCCTGGATGGTGAAGACAAAGGAGACAGTAGCAAAGGATCCAGAAGAATTCTAGTCTTGGTTCCTGAGACAGAACCTCAGAAAAGACTGTTGCGGTAATGCCCGCGTTACTGATACCCGTTTAGCATGTCTGAGCGAGGGGCTGTGAATTAAAAAATAGAGATAAGAGACAGCGAGTCATTCGCCATGGCTGAAATGCCAAATGCCAAATGCCATTTATTGAAAGAGGGAAGAAACCTTAAATACAGGCTTACAACACAATGGAGGATCCCCGAATGGCAGAAGTTTGCTACCCAATGTTCTACATTCTTGCATCTAAGCTGTTTACACCAAATGCAGGATACATGAACAAAGAACCTCTGGGGTGATCTTAGGTGAGAAGGAAACTGGCAGGGAATCTGAATAGGGAGGACATCTGGTCAAGGTCAGCAAGCAAGGCAGCAGCCACTCACAGTAGGGGGCCGGGGCCCACAAAAGACCAACAGAGAATATGAATGCTTCTGTGATAAATTCTCTCTAGGGTCTGTCAACATTCAGGGATGTGGCTATGGACCTCTTGCAGGAGGAATGGGAATGTCTAGACTATGCTCAGAGGACATTGTGCATGAATGTGATACTGGAGAATTATAGCAATATAGTCTCTGTAGTCCTGGCATGAGATAATTTTAATCTTAGCCTTTTGGAGGCAAGAGGATGTGGTGAGTTCCATGTCAGCCTGGATTACATAATGAGTTCCTAGCTAACCAAGACTATATAGTGTGACTCTTTCTCAAAAACGTAAATAAGAAAATAGAGGAACATAATTTATATAATCCTTCAGAGAGTACCTTTCATAGTTGCTCATCACCTATTGTCCTACCTTCTACAACATACACAGTTTAGACAAGAATGAGATAGAGAGGCAGGTGTGGTAGAAGCCAACCAGGTGCCACTATAATGAACAAATACATGAGGGAGAGATGAGCAAGATAGAAAATGGAGCTGTGGAGAGAGGCAGACTAGAGACACAACAATGGTGACAGGTGTGAGAGAGGGCTGAGGCCCACCATGGCACATGTCCTTGCGCAGTAGGGTCAACGGGGTGGTGTCAGCAGCCTGGAGCTTTTCAGACACAAACTTAGCCTTTGAACACACATTGCCCTGCTCTAGGATTTCCCTGATTCTGGGCAATGTTGGAGGCCCAAGATGAGGAATGGTTCACTTTTCTGGTCCTCCTTAAAGGACCCTCATCTATGACACCCTCAGAGGCCATGATGGTGAATGTGATCCATGATGAAGCCACGATCCATATGGACATACCAGGACTATGCAACTGACTGAAGCCTTGGTATATCTAAGGCTTTGCTGCCTCAGGGGGGCATGTTGATGTAATGAGGACTATGGGGGTCCAGCCCCTCGATAGTCCCCTCCCAGGGTCCGCGGAAGGCTCTATCAACCAGCAGAGAATCTTTAGGGTCGGTAAATCAGTCTACGCACTCAGAGTTCTTTGATCCATTCGCTTTAATTCCTCTGGCATAACATCCTTTATACACAGCTTCAGTTCTGTTCTCATGTCTAGCTCCTTTCTTGTTTGATTTCTCTCTATATTTATCTACTGTCCCCTCTATGTTCTATCTTAATTCCTTCATCTAGTTCTGTCCCCTCTAGGTTCTCATCTATCTAGTTCTTTACCCTATCAGCTCCTCTCCTGTCTCCTTCTCTCTCATCTGGCTCTTCCTCATCTTGTTCTTCCCCATCTGGCTCTTCCTCATCTTCCATCTCGTTCCTCTAGTCCTCTCTTTTAGCTCTTCAATCTAGTTCTTCCCCATCTCAGCTCGTTCCTCTCAAGTTCTTACCCATCTCGTTCTTCCATTCTCTTCTCTCTTCCCCGTCCTGTCCTCTGCTTTACAGTTATATATCTCCCCAAAATCACAATCCTCCCCTCCACCCAGGACACTCAGCCTGAACTTCCTCAGGCAGTGATTGTCCACTATCAGGATCAAATGGAGGGTTGATAAGAATTACAAAGAAGGGCACTAGTTGTTAATTACCATTTGTGACCCAAAGGGGAAGTGACTAATGAATTAACTAAAGGCTAAATATGGGTAACATCTAAGAAGAGGGATCTTACGTGCACAACTATAACCTTAAATGTGTTTGGTAAAGGATGTTAAAAATCTATAAGTTGCTAGGTCAATGGGAGAAAATAAAACTCTTCTTTTTTCCTGTGGCTCCTATCTGTTCAAGCTGTCTGCCGTTTACTGCAGGGTGGGGAAAAGTGTGCTCAGTCTCTAGGCAACCTGTGTACAGCTAGATGCCTCTGGTGATAGCTAAAGGGAGATCTGGAACTGGAGGTAAGGTTTGGGAAAGGAGGAAGTTAGGCTTAATTAGCACATCCACCAGGCCTTCTCAAACAGGTAGCCTGGATGCTTAAGTCTGTTCTTAGAGAGTACAGAGGTATCTCTGATAAGGTGCTTTCCTCCATCCGGTGATGGACCTGGCCTGATGCTACCAATAATGATAATTACAGGGAGGCTTGAACTGGGAGTTCTGGCTGAGCATAGCTGTTAGCACAGAAGTTTATCTAAATATTCCTAGAAGTGGTTAGGTAAGTAGTTAGAGGTCTATAAAGTTAGTAAGGCTGTAAGAAAGGAGGGCCTAAGCTAAATTGCATAAAACTATTACTTAGTGTCCACCTGGCCTAGGCGGCGTCCTCTTGTGAATTTACTGTAAGTCAGGAGACTTGTACGTGGGCTGCTATCACTTGTTAGTCCTTGGAAATTGGGCGCCCCCCTGGGTGGTGTCTCCTTGTGGAATTTAAGTCAGGAGACTTTCAGGTGGGCTGTTATCATTGTTAGTCTTTGGCAGTTGGGCGTCCACCTGGTTGGTGTATCCTGTAGTCCTTGAAAGTGGCCAAGGGAGATATCTGATTCCAGAGAAAGCCTTTCCCTGAGGCTGTTCTCCAAATTACCTGGAATGTGTATGTCCAGAGAGTGCTCTGTCTACACTGTTAGTCCTTCTTAGGGAAAAATCAATTGGGAAAGCTATGAAGGCACACATGATTTTCATAACAGAATACAGCTGATATATAACAAGCCAAGTAACACCAAAAACTCCTTGGGATTTGGCTTCCTCTGGAGGAATTCCATGATCTCTCCAGGTAGTGACTTTGCCATAACCAGCTGAGTTCTTATGATATATTCCTGCGGCCCGCAACATTGATGTGATTGACTTGTGTAGCCACCTGAGGCCATATTGAGGCCCGAGGAGGTCTGTGCTGCCAACTGAGGCCATGTTGATGTCTGTGGTCCAGGCTGCCTCTGAGGGCCTCATCATCCTATGGCAGCCCAGGGCCATGTTTGTAGTCTGTCACCAGAAACCATGTGGATACTCATGATCTGTGCTCCCGCTGACTGTGAAGAGCAAGGAGGCTAATTGTGCTGTGATATCAATGACTGCAGATGCACAGTTGAGAAGGAGGGACGTGGAAGGTTTCTGTGATAACCCCTACCCCCACCCAAATCCTCACCCCACCCCACCCCAAAAAGTAACAGCTTAGATAGGAAGCTATCAGAGAGACCTTTTTAAAAATTGTGATGGGGATGCTGAGGTGCAGCTCTCCACAATAGATGGCTTCTGCCAGGGGAGCAGGAAGGGAGACTTAGTTCTATTTAAGGGGAAAGCCATTGAAAACAACATATCATATAATACACAAACACAACTGATATATCTATGATGCAAACCTTACAAATATGACTCAGGGAACCTCATGAAAGATGACACAGAAAGACTGTAAAAGCCAGAAGAGCAGGACATCTGCTGAAATTCTGTGTTTTCTATATGAGACAGGGAAAATACACCAATGAAATCTTAACAATATGGTTTCCTAAACATAATGCATATGACAGTACCAGTTGAGATGACAGTACAAATAGGAGAAATTTCAAAAGGCCTTATGCCTAGATGAAGGGCTACAAGCAATTAATTGTTTCTGAGAAAGGGAGTATCAGTATTTGTGAATTAGCCCCCTAATAGGTTGTCTAATCACAAATGGCCATCCTTAAATATAAACTTGATCAACATTAAATGGATTTAGCAGGTTTGATATAGATATTAAATAAGGTAACCCAAGCACAGAAATACAAACACTGCATGTTCTCTCTCATCTGTGGCTCCCAGATCTGAAACTTTAGATTTAAGGATATAATTTGGAGCCAGTATAGAATCCAGAAATGTAGAAAGATTTGATGGTGCTATGAGGAGGGAAATGGGAAAGGGAAGACTTCAACTTGGGGATGGAGAGGGAAGCAATAGAGAGACAGAGAAGATGAATAAAGGACATGAGGGAATGGGATGGTCAAGCTGGAGGAGAGACAGAGTGGGAGAGCAATTAAAGAGATATCTTGATAGAAGAAGACATTATGAGGTAAGGGAGAAACCTGGTGCTAGAGAAATTCCAAGGAATCCACAAGGACAACCCCAGGTTAGACTACTAGCAATAGTGGAGAGGGTGCCTGGACTGGCTCACCCCAGTCATCAGATTGGTGAATACCCTAATTGTCATCATAGAGTCTTCACCCAGTAACTGATGGAAGCAGATGCAGAGATCCACAGCCAAACACCAGGCCGAGCTCCAGGAGTCCAGTGGAAGGGAGGGAAGAGGGATTCTATGAGCAAGAGGGGTCAAGATCAGGATGGGGAAATCTACAGAGACAAAAGAATCAAGCTTGTAGAAATTCACTACCTTTAGACGGACAGCTGTGGAACCTGCATGGGACTGGACTAGGTCCTCTGCATATATGGGAAACAGTTGTGTATCTTGATCTGTTTGAGGGGCCCCTAGAAGTGGGATCAGCATCTATCCCTGGAGCATGAGATGGCTTCCTGGAGCCCCTTACCTATGGTCAGATGCCTTGCTCACCCTTGAGGCAGAGGGGAGGGGCTTGGTCCTGCCTTACATGAATGTACCAGGCTTTACTGATTCACCATTGAAGGCCTTCCTTACTTTTTCAGAGGAAGGGATGGGGGGACATGGCCAGAGGGAGGGGGTGAGGTAGGGGGAGAGTGCAAGGAGGGATGAGGGGGGATCTGTGGTTGGTATGCAAAATAAATAAAATATTTTTAAATAAAAAAAGAACATGAATGATGGTTGAAAAATCCATAGCAAACCATATTACTTTACAAGGTTGCTTTAAAACACATGCTGAATCTACCAGGCTGGCCTGACTCCCCAGGGGAGACCTTGCCTTGGAGGAGGTGGGAATGGGAGGTGAATTGGGGGGGGAAGGCTGGGGGTGAGAGGAGGGAAGACAGGGGAATCCTTGGCTGATATGTAAAATTAAATAATTATAAAATAAAAATATTTTTTTAAAAAAAGAAATGTGTCACATAGGATTATGCCTAGTTTAGAAATACTAGGTGGACAATTTCAAAAATAATTCATAGGTTTTCAAGGATATTTATCACAGTACATGTTTATAACTGTTGTATTTTATTATCACCATGTTATTGTGCTTAATTTGTAAATTAAACTTTATTGTAGATGCAGAAACAAAAAAACATACTATACGGTGTAGCTAGAGTTTTCCTGCCTTGCTCACAGTCAGGACAAATCTTTGTCACCCACCAGTCCCACAGTCACTCAGACCCAGCCAAGTAAACACAGAGACTTATATTGCTTACAAACTGTATGGCCATGGCAGGCTTCTTATTAACTGTTCTTATAGCTCAAATTAATCTATTTCCATAAATCTATACCTTGCCACGTGGTTCGTGGCTTACTGGTGTCTTCACATTCTGCTTGTCCTGGTGGCGGCTGGCAGTGACTCCTTCTGCCTTCCTATTCTTTCTTTTCTCCTCTCTGTTAGTCCCGCCTATACTTCCTGTCTAGCCACTGGCCAATCAGTATTTTATTTATTGACCAATCAGAGCAACACATTTGCCATACAGAACATCCCACAGCAATACATGTATATACATATATGTTTAGTTTAAATGGAGTTGATAATGTTCTCTTTAGATCCATAGACTATCTAACAACACCAGGGATTGTCAAGGGACATCTCCCTTTGAGTTGTTGATCAGGTAGCTACAAGAGACACCCCAAATAGGCTATTGTCTTTACCTTTAGTTGCTACCCAGAGCTTAAAGATAAGACTGTTGCTGAAGACTACACACACTTTGGATAGAAAAATTGGAGGTATCAAGGAGGTACTTGGAATCCTCCTCCCTTAGGGTTACCTGTCATAGTATTTGGAAGGTATGATGTATACTGATGAGGGGGGGAATTAATAGTCCTATCCAGCTATAAAGTACGTAAACAACATTGACAATATAGTCACAATGGTGTAATAGATGCACTTTTATCTTGGAGGTGCCCAACAACTATCTAATTTAAGTTAAGACCCATGTAACAGAAGTGAAGTCATGCCTAGTATAATAAACCTAGCCAGGAACCCGTGGCTAGAGAGATCCAAGATCCTAAAGGAGAACCTACAACTACCATTTTCCTAAATGGATATACCTCTAACTGTATGTGGTGGTTTGAAGAAGAAAAGTTCCCCACAGTCTTGGGTATTTAAACACTTGGCCCCAGTTGATGACACTGTAAGTGGGTGTAGGAGATACAGCATTATTGGAGGAAGTATATCACTGGGAATAGGGCTTGAGAGTTCATAACCTCTCTCTGCTCCCCGTTTGTTTTCTCTGCTTTGTGCTTGAGTTTGAAAACATGAGTTCTCAGCTTCCTGTTTCTATTACAATGCCTGCCATTTTTTGCTATGCCCCACCATAACAGAAACCTGTCCCTATGAGACTGAGAGCCAAAAGCCAAAATAAACTCTCTCCTCTATAATTTTCATTGGTCATGTTATCACTGTTATTTATTAAATGGCACAATGTTATTCACTAAGCGGCACTGTTTACTGTGTGAGAAAAGCCACAAGATACAACAAAACCCACTATAAGAGTTTATTAAGGGAAGGAACAGAAGGGATGTGCATTGGCTTATGGAATGATCATGCAGGAAGAGGAGGGAGGAATAAGTAGAACCCACTTTTATAGGTCCCTCACCCCGCACTGTACACAGATTACATGATCATGATGCACACGGATTATGTAGGACAAAAGGCCCTGGGATGCATAGTCATGTAGCTGGGGGAGTGGCTAGGAATTCTAACAATCACAACAATAGAAGAGTAATTAATACATTATATTATAAATATTTACCCAAATACTCATAAATAAGCACACCTCTTACCTCTCATCAAAGAATCTTCTTTTTACAGAAGATGGCTACCACAGAGATCTCCAACTTGTCATATTGCAGAGGATAAGTGGCCATGAGGTAGTGTCAAATGTCTGCAATACAACCCCTATACCTAAGGCCCAGGAAACATTCCATCCATGTCGGCATGTTGATTCAAGTGGCCATTATGTGGGTCTTGTCTAATTAACCATACTGTTGAGAGTCTATGGGTGCAGCATCACTATCACATCAAGAAAACACTACCTTGTAGAAGGCAGATGTCCTGATCCTCTGGCTTTTACCATCTTTCCATCCTCTCTTGTGCAATGTTTTCTTTGCCAGGCAAACACAAAATCAGAACTTGAACCTACTTCTGCTTGAAATAAGAGTTTAATAACTTTTCTGATCAGACATGAAGAAAAGCTAAGGGAAATGTAGAATAATTATAGGGGATTTCTTTTTTCTTAACTGAAAGTTTGAATAGAGCAGAAGTCAGCGAGCTGATTAGGTAAACATAGCTAGAAAAGAAGGCTGATGAGCACAAAATTATATGTCATCACAGCTTAAGTATTTAAAAATTGTATATTCTTAAACTTCCGGCAATATTCTAAGGAATTCTCTCCAACCTGTACTCCTTTGGTGCCCATTAATAGTGCCTAAGTTTGATTACTTGATGGTAAGGTTGACTATACTGAGTCAGGGATGCTCTTTTTAATTGAGAGTGAACATTTGAGTGATGGGTTGGGAGAAAGGTGTTATCTTGAATCTTTGAAAAATCTACCTTACATGCAACAAATATAATTATCAACAGAAAATTGTGAATTAAACCTGGATGTTTACATTACCCAAAATCTATGCATTGAAACCCTAGTACCTCTGTTGACAGTGCTCTCAAAGTGTGGTCTTTTAGAAGTGATTATGATGGAGGAGCCCTCAAGAATGAGATCACAGTGCCTTTAGAAGAGACCTCAGAGTCCTCCTTAATCTTCTATTATTTTGCTGTGACAGTACAGAATTCATAGTAAAGACTGCAGTTCTGGGAAGCAGAACCTTGCTAGTCACCAAATCTGCCAATGCTTTAGTCATGAACTTCCTGACTTCCAGAAAAAAAATGAGACAAGACATTTATGCTGTTTATAAGCCACTTGGTTTGTGGTATTGTTATATAAGCCCAAGTAGACTGGGACTGATCATCTTATTAATAACTCATATAATTTTAGCAGTGCATTCCCTTGACTTTGTTTGGATTAAAATAGTTCGGCATCAATTTGGGACAATAATATATAGAACATTTTTATAGTTGTTTTAATTCAGATATTTTTACTCTCAGTGATTATTTTTGTTTTGTTGTTGGTGATGTTTTACATTCTTCCCCAGAGTCCCTGAAGATAGAAAAGAAAGGTGAGAAATAATTAAAATTTATATTATTCTTCAAGGTACAAACAAGTGAAACCAACTGAGTTGAGTTAAAGACTTTTTTGTAGAGATTCAAAAACAAATGAAAGGTAAAGTGAGAGATAATAATCCAGAGAGTCACATACAAATGGTAGAAATCTGTGCTGATCACAGTATCAGCACAAACCCAAATTATACAGCTGGCAAAAGAGAGAAGAAATATTAGTTATATCTCCTTCAAAATATTTGCTTTATACCTACCAACTATCAGCAAGTACTGTGTCCTAGGTATAAGCAACAAGAACATGAATTATAAGTAAATAATTTTAAAAATGGTAATGACATTGACTTTAACCATTTTACTTTTGATTATGAACATGAGCTGGTGACTTTAAAGTTATCTGTGACAGTTTCAACTAAGTGTCAACCTGGCAGAACCTTGATTCACCAAAGACAGGTCTAGGTCTCTGAGCATCTCTGTGAAGGAGTACCTAGATTAGGTTAATTGAGCTGTGGTGATGTAATATTCGGAAAACAAGTCTTACATTCTAAGAGACTGAAACATTTCCTAGACCTCACAGTGAAAATTAATAAAATGTCTTGAGGTCACTTAACATTGTTAGCCTACTGTGTATTCTGTTTTCTTAATTGACCTTTAGGATAACAATGTAGAATAACAATCAACTGCACTTGCCTAGGATTTCCCATGTAATCAGCTTTTACAACCTAAGATAATGCATAGCTACAATCTGTAGTTATATACTCTTTCATGCCCCTGGCCCAGGGGAATGCATACGCTTCATTTGCTGAAAGCAGCAAATACGAAGTGGAAAGCAGCTTCCTAAAATCTACCATAAAGGTTGAAAGCATCAATTTATGTTTTTTTGGTTGATAAACAATGATGTTTTTGTCTG
Source organism: Peromyscus leucopus (assembly GCF_004664715.2). Classification (NCBI taxonomy): domain Eukaryota; kingdom Metazoa; phylum Chordata; class Mammalia; order Rodentia; family Cricetidae; genus Peromyscus; species Peromyscus leucopus. Next base: position 107,358,854 of record NC_051083.1, read on the forward strand.
GATCAGTTAAAGGCAGTGACTTAATCCCTTATAAAACTCAAATAAAGATTTCTGTATTGTCCCATTCCTTCCCCCTATCATGCTTTCTATGCTCTTCAATAAACACAGAATGAATCCCTTTGTCAGAGAGAGGAAGACACACAGAGAAGGTAGACACAAGAAGCATGAAGTAGGGGATTCAAATTTGAACTTATTCTTGGTGAAATGACTCCAGCTGCTTTTCTTTCTTTCCTTAATGCTACACTAATGCATTATTGGTAACTCCGAGTTAATCGCCAATGCATTACAATCCATAGGAAGAAGTATCTTAAATGCCTTAAATGTGGGTGACTTTATTCCACAGACTCAGGCCTGGACTGCATAGAAAGGAGAAAATTAACTAAGTACCAGTATCCATCTCTCTCAGCTTCCTGGCTGTGATTTCAATGTAATCAGTTACCTCTTGCTCCTACCACTATGTTATCCCTGCCATGATAGACTCAAACTGTGAGAAAAAAAACCTAAAGCTGCTTTTGTAATGCATTTTTGCAGTAATGAGACAATTAACTAATATAACATCAGAGAAATAATTTCTCTCTCTTGCCTGAGAGAATTATCCTATCAACCTCTTTCCCATCTCCAGCCCTAGGTGAACTTTTTATATCCATATCTTTGTGAACTAAATCTCAAAATCAGTCAATGGGAACAGCATCATTTGAACATTATGACCAGAGCATTCAATAAGAAATATACTTGTCATTATTAGCCTGTGCATGAAGGTGTAGCAAAGATAGATGGAAGATAGATAGATAGATGGATGGATAGATAGATAGATGGATGGATGGATGGATGGATGGATGGATGGATAGATAGATAGATAGATAGATAGATAGATAGACAGAATTTGTACATAGCTTAAGTGCAGGTTTTATGATGTAATAATATTTTCTACTCTATTTCATTGAAAAAGAAAATGAGATCAATCTTTTAGTAATAAATTAATTTCACAACTATGGCCCTACAATTTGACAAATATTTCAAAATAGCATAATATACCATTATACAGAATCCACAATGATAAGAAGTATCATCTTAGATGTAACAATTAGCGATGAGAATTCTCAAAGTACCAAATTGTAGGACTACATTGGCACACCCTGAAAATCAACTATTTTCCTCTCTATACACTCCAAGCAGCTTTTTTCTCCATACTTCAATACCCCTTTGAAAAGCTGGTATTTTTATTTTGCTTCATTTTTCTCTCTTCTTTTTTTCAGCCTACCTACAGTAGTCAGCTTGTATTCTGACACCATTCTGGACTGCAGTGACATGGTAAGTTTTTGAGGCAGAAAATGAAAATCTTAATTTGCTTGTCTTTGAAGGGAAACGTCTTTGAAATTTATTCAGAGCAAGAGCTAGGCAATGGGGAAAGAATATATACTGTAATCCTCAAAGGAATAGAACATGAATTGAATTAATGTTTCTTCAGGACATAGGATTCTCTTCTTATGAATAAAATCTTTTGAGATCAGGTAAGAAGTTGTAAGCATTTTTCTCTTTTATTACTTTTTATGATACGTTGCTTTGAATATTTGTTCTATACGGGCAGTGACTGGTGAGCAACAAAGATCTACTGCCTTGTTGGGTAGATTCTGTTCAACAGATGGCTTCTTTGGTATGGACAATTGATGGTACCAGATCACATTTGTTACTCCATTTGGTCCAATTATTTAATAATTTCCCTTGACCATCTTACAGGTTCACATATCCATTCGTGCATTTATTGTCCATATGTATGGCTCCTGATTAAAAGAAAGCTAGAAAGTATCATCCATTTTCGGTGGGTACTTTTATGAAGTCATGAAAACAGTTGGCTACATAATGCCAAATAGTAGGTCAAAATCCAAAATGAATCAAAGAAAGAGGTCGATTAAACATATGTAAGGTTTGAGAAAACTTGGACATAAATTGACAAGCCCCTTTGATTTGCTTGATTTGACCAAACAAAGGTTGCACTACTTGTTACTCTGGTGAAATTTTATCAGGCAACCTAAGTGAACTAGTTTATTCAGATCCTTCCTGTCATGCACAACTTAAACTGATTCTGCCTGGGCCTGAGTGTCTTGTCTGAAGAACATTTTAGTTAGTAAGAATTGAGAGAAAGAGTGTTTTTTTTTTTTTTTTTTTTTTTTTTTTTTTTATTAAGATGACTTCCTGGCCTACATTCCTCTCCTTTTGCACTATACTAGCTTAGCTCTTTGACCAAATCAGTTAGTTACTTACAGAAACTGATCTGTCAATTCAATCTAAGTTGAAATAAATATGACAGGAAATTCTGAAAATAATTTATTAAATTCTAACAGTTATACTTCTAATCATTTATTGAAGAAAGAAAAAGAATGAACTCTATGTTTTAGAGTTTACCAGAGAAACAGAACCAATATGAACAAGACAAATGGACAGAGCAATAGAGAGGCAGAAACAGTATCAAGATTTTTAATCATCAAGCAGAAGACCCTTGAGAGAACATAGTTCCTGAAGGAGTTTGAAGGTCTGAAATTAAGAAAAAATCGAAGGTCTATGTTCCAGCAAGTCTCTGGTCCCAAGAGGAACCAATGTTTCCATCTGAGTCCAAAGGCCAGAAATGACCTTAGCACAGAGGGGAGAGGTGTTATCTCTTAACCAGACTTTTTTTTAACTCAGGTCTCCAACACTTTAGAGAGAGCATTCTGATTTATACAATATACCCATTCAAATATTAATTTCATCTAGAAAGCCTCTCATGGATACACTCAAAATAATGCTTAACCAAATGTCTGGGCAATCCAAGACCCAAACAAGTTGACACCTAAAATGAAATATCACACTCTCCTGGTTGTCTTTCTTCTTTTAGGGGAACCAAGTCCTATTATCTCCTTAATGGTATTACACACATAAGATGACCCGGCTTCATTTATAGCCTAAGTCTATAACAAGCTAAATGTTGTGATATAAGAATGGGGTGTGAAGATATTCTTCATCTCTACTTACCAGAATTCTTGAAATCCCAACATGAGAGTTCTGTTGGGATAAAGCAATGTGGGTGACACTCACTAAAATGCAAATGGCTGTGGAAGGCAAACACACTCCTGACATAGATTCATTTTAGGAGTTGCTTGGTGATTTAAAGAAATCCCTTCATAAATGGAAAAACTTTGGCGAAAATCTCGGTAATACCATGATCATGCGGGGGGGGGGTAATTTTAGAGGTGACTAAGCAAAGACAGCAACAAAGAAGAGATATGTAAACTACAGAAATTGAAACCAAAGAAGTAAATGGCAAAGAATTAAGGGGGTATGCTACTTGAATTTTTTTCCTGAACCAGTTCTGATAATATGATGACATAGTTTAAAAACTGATGAAAAGTGAGTCAATGGCACCTTCTATGGCTCATTTATATTGCTTGGTGAATAATAAAGACGAAAAACACTAATTTTCTACCCAGAGACTACAGTTGTATCAATCTGGCCACTCATATGCAAATCAACTTCTTTTCTTAAATGTTGTCTATGTCTTCCAGCCACTGTCTCCTCATCCATCTTCTCCTCAGCACTACAGTTCCTCTTAAGGCTCCACTATGTTTGAGGATTTTGCACATAATCTGCCTTTTTTATGAAAAACAGAAAAATCCTCTTGGTTAAAACAAAGTAAAGTGTTCATTTGAGATGGGAGGTGTACTCAGTGAAATGGTCCAAAGCCATGAAGCATTAATGAAGCAGTAGATTGTTCCAATGGATATATTTAGCGTTTGCTTAATTAATCATTATCCAAACACTAGCACCACATAAGACCCAGCATGGCCTGCCCAGAAGATCTACCACAAGTATAAATAAATTGTTCTTTCTACTTCTTTACTGGCCGACGTAGAATGTTTTTCAAGTGGTCAAATGATATTAATTATCTACAACAAAAGGAAGTGTGCTCCTAAATGGACCAAAGCATAGAATTCAGACTAATATATTACTCAGAATAGATTCCCAGTGAGCACTAATAGTCATTATAACTGCTGCAGCAGAGACTATCTAGGTAAATAGAGCAATTAGTTTGTGCTCAGTGGGAGGAAGCCCTGTGTGCAGAATGAGAAGTATTTGTGTCTTTTTCTTTCAAAAACAATTTAGAATAATAACAAAATGGGACAGAAAGTGAGAAAACAGTAGACGTATTGAGCTATTCAAGGAATCTACTTCAAACCATCTTGGACACCATACAGTATGGGAAATAACATTGAGGTAGCAATTATAGGTAGCTACTGAACCAGTAAAGAGCCTAAATTAATATGAAGGTTTAAGATTATACATTAATAAAATTGGGAATTCTCTCTGGTTTGAGTAAAGGCTTATTCCAGCAAATACATTTTCAGGTTTATCTTTTTCAAATTTTGGTCTATCCTCTGGAGACTTCCCTTGTAATTTCTCTAAATCATTCTATTTTTATTGAGCTCCTACTGATTACTAGTTATGATGTTCTTAAAAGATAATGGCCAATAAGAGGAAGATTTGGCCTTTACAAAGAAACAGGACACATCTAAATACATTTAAATATATTTATAAATATAGATAAATGAATGACCAAATCAACTACCCCACCTAAGTTTTTCTTAACAACTAAACCTAATTTCTCTCTCCTTCCTGTCCACCACCCTCTTGGACAGTGGTTCTCAACCTCTAGGAATGTGACCCATTTGGAGGGCAAATGACCCTTTGACAGGGGTTGCCTAAGATCATAGGAAAACACAGGTGATTACATTAGAATTCATAACAGTACCAAAATTACAGTTATGGAACAGCATAAAAAATAATTGTATGTTTGGGAGTCACCAAAACATAAGGACCTGTATTAAAGGGTCACAGCATTAGGAAAGTTGAGAAACACTGTTCTAGGAGTCCCTACTACCAGTAGGCAAGATATGACTTGACAATTCAGTGCTGAAGGCATGTTACATTCCTTTTATTTTACCATTATATTATGAGGGATCCAGTATTCCAGGACAATCGCCCATGGTCTGTGTTTTCAGAAACTTATTTCCATGTTGATACAAGTTGTCAGCTCTCCGATTATCCTTATCCTACCTACTAACTATAACCTTGACTATGTCAATAAGAAGCCTTAGAATTCTTTTCTACAACCAACTATTTTCTCTCCATCCTGCAGTTAATCTTTCCTATACCACCTCTTTTTTTTAGTAGAATAAAAATTTAACCAGTAATACTTTTTAGTCAGTTTGCTATTAACCCACTGTGCCATCAGGCTGCAGGGGTACTAGGTAAGGTCCTTCTGCAGGCTGAACAAGCAGGGATGTGCCTACATATCAAGCTGACTGATTAAATGCTTATTAATTAGCATCTTAAGGTTAACATCAGAGAAAAGATATAGCCTATGAGCAAAGCTTGTGATTCATGATTTCTTCCTTTTAGCTTTATTGCTATTACCTCACAGGAGACCACTGTAGTAAGATAGTTAAGCACTGAAATGCCATTTGAGTAAGTAGATTGAAGAGTCGGTTATGAAGAGAGACCTAGAGCATGCTTGAGAAACATTCTAGTTAACAGAATGAAAACTTAAATCCAAACACAACAGGAGCAGCACAATTAAGTGCAGCCATATTCCTTTCCTTCTGCTTCAGAGTACCAGCTACAATGGCCCTCTTTCCTTCTTATTTATTGACCTGTAGTAAAATCTTGTTGCATGGACCTAATGGTGATTATCTGACTTCAAAGATTATACTGTGTCTGGGTGTACAGAGAGTAATCATCTTTCTTTATCTATGACCCTGAAGCCACATCTATGTTCTGAGAACTACCAGACTATTCGTGTCTGTTCTGCCTTGAAATCTCAATAGCAATAGAGTGCCTTCAAATACTTGGTCAGTCCTTGAAATGATCCTCACACAATGTGCTTTATCTAGCCTCATATTTTATTAGCACTGATACTGTCTGGGAGTTCAATCCTTTAGTTGAATGAGCCAAGGAGTGGTTATTTTCTGTTTAGAAACTATTTTGAAAATGACTTAAAAAATTTAACTGAAATTTGGTAGCTTGAGGTTTTTGTTAAGGGATTATTGTTTCAAAGGATATGTTAATATGCACAAATTAGGCTAACTAAAATCAAAGTACTAACAGTACTTGAATTCAAGTAACTGAATGTTTTGAATAGAAAGTAGTAGTTTTCATACATGACAAAAATACAATTTGACTGAATTATTGATCAGAGGCATTTGTAACTAATTGTTGTCTGACTAACATATGAAAATACCTCTTCAAAATTGTAGCCAAACTTCACATATTCTCTAGATTCTGCTCTAGGATCTCTGTTGGGGAAGCTTAGTCATATTTACATGGAATCAAAGTAAACTTGTCTTTGGTTTACTGTTGTTTCTAGAAACATTTCATTACCTCTTCCTCAGTTTGGCCACTTAGTATTTCATATGTCAGCACTTTCTGGTTAGGTAATCTATTAAACCACATGAAGAATCAAATAAAATTATCAATTTTTTTCTGGAAGAAAACCACCATGGAATGTAATATCAGTATTTCATTTCAGGAGAGCCATAATTTACCAGGTCTTTAATAATGTAACTCTTGCCGAATGAAGAAAGGTCAGACTTCTATCTCTAAATCACCTTTATGATAATGACAGTTTTTGTTCTTCTCCACTGTTGTGAAATCAATCCTAGCCATACAGAGGTCAACATTTTTGTTATTTAGTACTTGGGTATGATTTAGATGCCCAGTTCCCTCGTCCTATCTAATACCTTCTAAAATATATTTCTGAAACTCCCAGGAAATAAAATTTTGAAATCAAATGCATTAGGAGTGTATTTCCTCAATTTCTCCCCCACTGAATGCCATGTGAAGAAGGGATATAAAACCACCCCCCTGACCTCTGTACTCAGAAAAAGCATTAAATAAACTGAAAATGGGAGTCATGAGTATGGGGATTATTGGAAAACTTTTAGAAACTATGATGCCATTCAATAGCAGTAACGTACATTTAAATAAGCTGCTCACTTTGGGATAAATAAGCAATTCTGCATTAGGATGTCACATATGTATACTATTCCCTACATGGGAAAACTCTAACTTTATCACATTTATCATATCTCAAGACTAACATAAATGAAGATTTCATATGTCAGTGGTTCTCCATTATGCTAAAATAATGGATTGTTTTCTTTTCACAATGGAGCCAATTGGGAAAGTAGCATTAAAGTGACTGGAAGGGAAACTATAATTTGTCTAGTAGGTGGCTTAGAGTGTTCTATTATTTCCAATAGACTATATGCTTGTTGAAAGTGCAATCACATCTAAAAAACAAGTTTCAAAGACAACGTTCGATAGTGTACTTACTAGCAAGACAATGGCAGCATGTCCCTATTACACACATACTCAGGAATCATGAAAGTTAACTTACATGTTTCATTTCCATACCTGATCTTCATTCAGTTGCTACTTGAGTGACCTTCACATTTATTTAAGGAACTGTTGTCTTCCATTTTGTTTTCCTAATCTCATTTCTTTTGTCTTGCTATGTAACATAATTACATTTTTAAAATTCCTTAAATTGAGATTATAATTACATAATTCTCCTGCTTTCCTTTCCCCGCTCCAATACCCCCCATGTATTCCTTGCTCTCTCTCAAATTCCTGGCCTCTTCTTAATTGTTGTTACACACACAGACCTACACATAAATACAACCTGCTCAGCCTGTATAATGTTACTAGTGTGTCCATGTTTTCAGAACTGACCATTTGATATTGGAAAACCCATTCATGAGCCCTTGCCTGGGGAAGAATATCTCCTGCCCTCAGCATTCCTTAGTTGCTTGTATTTCTTTGTCTATTGCAGGGGCTTTGTGATATTTCCCCTTCCATATTAGCATGTCTATAATCTTATTTTTTGAATACTATTTTAAGTTTCAGAATCTGCCCAACTTCTACTGTGGCATGTATTAGAATGATTTAGCTAATATTTAAGATCTTATTTGATCTCTCACCTAATTATTTTACCAACTAATGATCTTCCATAATGTTACCTGCACCTCTTTTTGATAATGTATAACATTCTACCAAGATTTTTCCCTCAGTTAATAACTTTTGGACATTTTGTGGTTTTTACTTTTTCTCTCCAATGTAAATGAGGGAATGCAGGGGTCCTCAATACCCACAGAAAGTAGAATGGCAAACTCATCCTGCATCCCCAATTCTTGGTCCTCGCTATGACTACTAATAAATATGTTCAGAGGACACATTGTTCAAACATTTGGGACATTTTCCTCAACACTTTGAGTCTGGGTTATAAAATCACAACTACTTTGAATTTTTGTCTCCTCACAAAGGCCAATGATAGTTTTAAGCTCCATATTTTCCTGTGGGGTTATTTAAATGATCACAATGTTCCAAATGGTTGCTTATTCCTCCTACTTGGAACACATTCATAACTAAACTTCTAACATAAATGTTCGTGCTTTTTCAGGTAAATACTCATTTTTTTTCTAAATGAAGAAGAGGTAGAAGTGGGTATCTCTAAATCATGTCCCCTTAAGCTTCCCACTTACTTTCCTTTACCCATAGTGGTCTTATAAGTGGTCAGTACAATCCGTACATCTTCTACTGGATACTATGAAATAAAGGAACATAGGTTCTCAGAATAATTCTGAATGATGTTTAAACAGCATTTGCATTTGAGAAGACTCACTGATAGAATAAATTCAGTTACAATAAGCAATTGAGTATAATCAAAAGTTCAAGTGTGCTTTAGAGACATAGGTTTGTGTGACAGAACACCTAAAACTGTATATTACCATTAAAAGGGGACAAAAACATCAATAAGAACAACTGCATCTTACTGAGGAAATATTGTAACACTGGGAACCATAACAGGTACTTTATCTTGCATATATCTTTTAATGTCCACAGCATCTACACAAGGCAACTATGAATATTCCAAATTACAGATGATAAAATCCAAGTCAAGGAAGTTAAATGGCACATATATAAGACAAACTAGCACATATTTCACTAAACATAAAGCTTATTTTCACCATCTAGTGCAACATTGAAACCTTTCAACATAATGTCTAAGAAATATTTCCTTGAACTTCAGTGTTTATCAGCAGTAGAAACAATGCACCAGTATGGCAAGGAAATGTGAAAGTAGAATGTGAGCCAAGAAGCAGTGGGCAAAAACTTCAACAAGCTGGTTGTTTCAAAGCAAAGGAATGCAGTGTGTGGCACATCTTTTCAGCGCTGAAGAACCCAAACGCTCCCTAATCAGCAGTAGTGAGGATATTTTGGGTTTTACTTTTGAGATGAATGTGAAAACTATGGGTCTAGTATCTCAACACAGCTGTTTCAAATCCCCTGAGGAAGGACATTGAGAGAGAAGGTGGCATAGTAGAGATTTGGCCAGATGGTTCCTCTCCACATTAAACTTTTCTCAGCATATTTCATTTGTTTAACCCTATCCTGTCTGGTAACTCACAAGAGAGTTTTATTCTGAAGACTATTTTTCCTTTACATTTATGTTGGACTTGGGACTTAAACTGATACTGCTGTATGCTCAGGTTGCGTTTTCAAACAAGGTTTATTTTCTTCTAGCTGATGGAAGTGCTTTCCCAGAGAAGGAGGTTTGTTCCTGCAGTCTGCCCCTTATTTACTCACAGAAGTTCTCAACCTGATGCAAGTCTCTCTCTTTCTGTTAGTCTCACTCATCTCTTCCATCTCTGTGTACTCAGCCTTCCCTACTTGGTTCCATATGCTCTTTAGTTCTGAGTCTTGTGCTTTCTAACCCATAATGACCTTTCCTTTTTTCTTTCCCAGAACATCTATCCTCTCTACTTGCTTTGTCTTGAAGTCTTAAAGTTATCACCTACTCTGAACTCCTACTTTCCAGAAAGTATTGGTTTCATATTCTATGTGAGGATGATTCCTAGCTAAAGCCCATACTTCCCTCAAGTTTCTATTTTAGAATATTGCCAGTATTCCTTCTTCCAGCTTCATACTTAACCTTAAGTTTTTGAACCCCGCCTTAAAGGCTGTGGACTCTTGTATTAATTCTATATTCTTGGGTTTTTCAAACTACCAAAGGTCTTAGTGGTTCTACTGAGTTACCTCTAAAGACCGTATTTTGTAAAAAGAAGGTTTAGGGTTAATGAACAAGGAAGCCCCACTTAGGAGAGCTTCAATAAGAGCAACTCCACTTGATTTATTAATTATATTGAACTTCACAGAAAATTTTTCTTAAAATGGTCTGGAAAAGATTTACAATATATTGATCTTACCTTTACCACTAACATAGGTTAAGGAACTCTACCTCTAACTTATTATTCAATAATCCATAGTACTAGTATCAACAGATAACAAGCTACATATTTTTACATGCCATCTTATTTATTTTATTTTTGTCTTCTTTTTAATTTAAAAAAATATTCATTTTGTATACCAACCACAGATCTCCCTCTCATCCCTCCTCCTGCTCCCCATATCTTCTTCCCCAATCCACTCTCCATTCCCTCCTCCAAAAGAGTAATTCCTCCCATGGGGGCACAGTAAAGTCTGGTACATTCAGTTGAGGCAGGACCAAGCCCCTGACCCCTGCATGAAGGGTGAGCAAGATGTCCAAATATAGGTATATATATATATATATATATATATATATATATATATATATATATATATTATTCTGTGAAGAAATATAAGGCATCAGACAAAAAGATCATTTGATATCTATGCTGTCAGCAGTTAATATTGTTGAATTTGAGGTTTAATTCAAGGGAAAATGAGAATAACCTTAAGAAGGCTAATAAATCCTCTATCATTTGACAAGTGATGAAATAATACAAATGTGATAAAGGCCTTAAAACTTACTTCCAAGGCCAGCTGAAATATTACAGAAAAGAACTTTAAATAGTGATAGTAACCTAGCTATACCATAATCTAAATGTTATCCTATAAGAACTTCCTAAAATGTAGGGGAAAATAAAGTGGCAGAATGGATGCTAAGAAAGTCATCATGGCTACATATATTTTTTTTCAGAATAAAGTAAAGAGAGGTTAAATAGATTCAGGGCTTCAGAGAATATAATACCTGTAGCCTTTGGCCCTTAAAGTCTAAAGTGACTGAATCTCACTTTTCAAATATGTCTGATGCTTCCTTTGAATATTCAAGAGATTTTAACCTCAGTGACTGAGGTGCATGCCACCATAAGAGTTCCACTTAATAAATACACAAGGTGATATTGCTCCAGGTCTGATTTGATTCCAGGAGAAATCATCAGGAAGCTAGAAATTCATCTAGCTGCAAAGAGCAAATCTTCTTTTAATATATATTATAGATTTAGAAAATACTTGATCTAACTTCTCATTTGGATGCAACTATATATATATATATATATATATATATAATTTAAATATTTAATCTAAATATTTCTGGATTTACTTATACCTTATCAAGCTTTTTCTCAGAGTTTCTACTTATCACAGGTGTTGAGACCATAATGATTGATTATGGCTTGAATGGAGATTAACTACAAACTGGGCTAGCAACTGAACTCTGCTTTTGATTACTATATGACATCCAGCAAGACACTTAAGCACCTTGAACTTCATTTACATTGAGAGCCAGAAGTACTAGAGAAACGTACATGTCAGCCCAGAATACTTTACCCAGTAAAACTATCAGCCATAGTTTAAGAAGAAAGACTATCATTCCATGATATAAACAGGCTAAAAGAATTCATGTCCACCAGCTCTATGGAGAATACTGGAAGCAATACTTCAGAATGAAGAAATAAGCATAGCTAATAGAGTCTAGAAAGAAAATAAATTACTGTAATTATTAAAATAAAATAAATTAAGAACACAAACAGCAAAAAAAACAAAATAACTGCTTTCAACACAAATTTTTCAAAAATATATTTAAATATTAATAACACCAACTCATTCATCAAAAGACATAGGATAGCTGAATGGGATTAAAAAACAAAATTGACCTTTATGTTGTCTACAAGAGACTCATCTTTTTTTCCTTTTATTTTATTTTACAATACCATTCAGTTCTACATACCAGCCATGGATTCCCTTGTTCTCCCCCCTCCTGCTCCCTCCCCTTCCCCCCAGCCCCCCCCCCATTCCCACCTCCTCCAGGGCAAAGCCTCCCCCGAGGACTGAGATCAACCTGGTAGACTCAGTCCAAGCAGGTCCAGTCCCCTCCTCCCAGACTGAGCCAAGTGGCCCTGCATAAGCCCCAGGTTTCAAACAGCCAACTCATGCAATGAGCACAGGACCTGGTACCACTGCCTAGATGCCTCCCAAACAGATCAAGTCAATGAACTGTCTCACCTATTCAGAGGGCCTGATCCAGTTGGGGGCCCCTCAGCCTTTAAAGATCATCACTTCCTTAAAGGAGAAAGAAGGGAAACATATTAAAGAAAATGGGGCCAAGAAGTAAACAGGCATTGCTATCCTAATATCTGACAAAATAGACTTCAAACTAAAAGTATACAGAAGACATCAAAAAGGTTACTTAAGGAAGTTAACAAAGACTTGAAAAAAATTAAATCCAAATGGACCAAAGGCCTCAAGGTAAACCCTGAAATGTTTGAACTGTTGGAAGAAAGTGTAGGCAGTAGCTGACATGATATGGGTGTAGGAAAAGATAATCTGAAGAGTATACCATTTGCCCAGGATTTGAGGCCAGTAATTTACAAGTGGGATCTCATAAAAACTAAAAACTTCTGCATAGCTAAGGAAACAATCAAGTGAGTGAAGAGTGAAAAAAAACCTTTGCCAGATATACATCTGACAGAGGATTAGCATCCAAAATATATAAATAACTCAACAAAGAGTCAAGAAAACAAATAATCCAAGTTAAAAACAGGGTTATGGATCTTAGCACAGTTCTAAAAGAAGAAATAAAAACGGCAAATAAATATCTCAAAAATGTTCGTCATCATTAGTAATTATGGAAATGAAAATTAAAACTATTTTGAGATTTCCTCTAACCAGTCAGAATGCCTAAGATCACAAAACAACTGACAAGAAATGCTGGCAAGGTTGTGCGGAACTGGAAACCTTCATACACTGTTAGTGGATTGCAAACTGGTCCAGCCACTAAGGAAATCAGTGTGTAGAATTCTCAAAAATATAAAAATAAATCTAACATGTGACCTAGATATACCACTCTTTGGCATATGCCCCAAGGAATCAACATCTTATTCCACAGACACTTGCTCAGCAATGCTTATTGTTTCTCTGTTCACAATAGCATAGAAATGGAAAAAAAAAAAAAAAACTAGATGTCCTATAGCTAAAAATTTGTTAATGAAAATGTGGTACATATACACAATAGAATATTACTCCACTGTAAAAAAACAATGAAATCATGAAAATTGCAGGTATATGGATGGAATTATTATGATGAAAATATTATAAGTGAGATTACCCAGACTCAGAAAGATAAATTCTTATTCTCTCTCATCTATGGTTCCTAGCTCCAAATCACCACATAGAGAGCACGATATTACTAGACCAGTATAATTTCTAACCACATTCTAAATACTTACCCTTATATCAACAGTGTAGATCTAAACCCCTCATCAAAGAAGCTTCTTTTTGCATCAGAATGAGACCATTACAAAAAGTCACAACTAGTCAGCATGCAGACAACTGACTGTGGGACTCCTGAAACTAAGGCTTAGGGAATATTATGGAAGATGAACCAGAAAGATTATAAGACCAGAAGGCCAGGGAGTTAACTATAAGATTATGATTATGCCTTCTAGTTATGACAAGGAAGCTGCATCCAACAACATGGCTGCCTAAAGAAGAGCTAAATAATTCTAACATCAGTTGATATCCAGTGTAGATGGGGGGGGGATTTCATGTGGCCCTATCCCTAGATGTAAAGCTCTAAGCAATTAACAACTGCTGAGAGAGGAAGAATTAACCTTTCCCAGAGATGAGAGGTTATGCAGTATCAAATGACAGCTCTAGAAACATTTACATGCAGGCCACACTGAACTGGCTCACCAGGTTATATTTATAAGTTGTGATTATATATTCTAATAATTTGTTTTATTTTTTTTGAGAATGTGACATAATTACATCACTTCTGCCCCCCAACCTTCCCTTTGTTCTTTCAAATTTGGGGCCTCTTTTTCCTTTAATTTTAATTTAAAAATATTGTGACTTTCTAGAAACAAAATAAAGTGCTTTAAGGGAAAGGGAAATAGGATAGATAATGGAATATTTTAGAATAGATAATGATAATAGATAATATTATAGAATAGATAATGGAGTTTGTCATATGCAAATGGCTAGACATTATTTAGGTATTTACTGCTTGTATATATTGTATATAGTTATTGTACTTATTGTATGTAGTTTTTCTTATGTTAGTTATAACTTTTCTCTTTTATTAGAATAGATGGGGGAAATATGGTGATATTTTATTTGTACTGAAATGCGATTTTATTTGTATGTTAATAAATAAAGTTGCCTGGGGGTCAGAGCTATTAGAGCCATAGACAGAGTGTGGCGGTGGTGGCACACACCTTTAATCCCATAGATATCTGTGTGTTCAGGGATACAGCCAGCATTGGAGACATATGCCTTTAAGACCTAGGAGGCTGTACATTCAGACAGTGACGAGGCAGTCACGTGTTTGGGTTTGCAACCAACGAGAAGGCAGAACAACATACTATAAAAAAAATGAACAGACAGGAAGTAGGGATCAGAGCTAAAAGTGAGCCATTTAGCAGAAATCTGGCAGTGGTAGCACACACCTTTAATCAGATCACATGGCAGGCAGAGTCTTTGTGTGGTCAAGGACACAGCCAAGCAGTGACACAAACTTTTAATTCTAGTACCAACTATATGGAGGTCTGTATAGACAGGCAGTGATGAGGAAATCATGTGGTTGGGTTTAGAGCCAATGAGAAGGCAGACCACAAAGGTAATAAAAAGACAGGTCACACAAGAGAAGGTCTCTCTCTCAGGGGAAGAACGGCAGCAAGTGGTAAGCTAAAGGCTATTTGCTAGTGCTCTGATCTCTTTGGCTTTTAACTCTGAAAAAAAAAGGTGGGGGGAGGGAAGGGAATGCTGTGGATATTGCTCTGTATAAATAAAATGCTGATTGGCCAGTAGCCAGGCAGGAAGTATAGGCAGGACAAGCAGAGAAGAGAATTCTGGGAACAGGAAGGCTGAGTCAGGAGATGCCAGCCTGCCATCCAGGGAGCAGCACATAAAGGCAACAGGTAAAGCCATGGAACACGTGGCAACATAGATTAACAGAAATTGGCTGAGTTTAAGTGTAAGAGCTAGTCAGTCGTAGGCCTGAGCTAATGGCCAAGCAGTTTAATTAATACGAGCGTCTGAGTGATTATTTTATAAGTGGGGGCCTGAGTGGGACTGGAGAAAACTCCATCTACATACAGGGATGCATTTGACTATCTAAATGTTCCAGTGAGAGCTTTCATTTAGAGTAATAGTTGACCAACATCTCCAGTTTCTGTAGCTACTATGCTGTTTATGTTGACACATGCTTCCCTAAGACCTTAAGCACAGTAGGATTTCTATGCTAGAATGTGGGATTATTTAAATGGGCGTCTGTAGCCCAAGGATTCCTCTGAGCTTCTTTGTACAGCAAACTCCTTCCCTTCTCACCCCCTTCTACCAGTTCTGATCTGCATTGCTTACTTAGGCTCTTGATGCCCTTACTTGTCTTCTCGTACTTATTATTTAAGGACATTGTATCCCATATGCTCTAATTTCATATTGGCATCTGGTCCTTAAAGACACAAATTGACATCAAGGGAATAATTATATCAATGATATTAAGAGACAAATTAGAATGAGGAAGTAAAGATATGACCATTGCCTCAAACAAGATTATGACCATCTAATGTTAATGTAAATTGTTTTAAGGGATGAGAATGATATCTCTCTTAGGGGTGAGTTATTTATTTTGATTCTGTATGCAGAAAAGACATTGCTGAGGAGCAGGAAATGGGGAGATATAGATCAAAGAATACAAAGTAGTAGATAAGGAAAACTAGCAAGTCAAAAGAGCTGATCTGCAACATGACCACCAAAGTTAATAATAGAGTACTATATTCAAGATTTTTACTAAATTAAGTAAATTGAGGCTGCTCTTGCTACAGGAGGGTAATACGTAAAATGATGTTTATGTTCATATGGTAACTATTTTATCATATAAACATCTTTTAAAATTATACTGTACACCAAATATATAACATTTAGCTTAAAAGATAATATCCATGCTAGCAAAATGGCTTAGTGGGTAAAGATGCCTGCTGCCCAGCTTGACGATCTAAATTGTGCCCCAGGGTCTGCAAGATAGAAGGAGAAAACCAATTCTCTTACTTGTACACACATGTCCATACATGCACACACGGAGACACACACATTCTTACAAAATGTATAAATAAAATGTATTTTTAAATCTTTTAAAAATAATATAAAAATAAACGTTACAGATGAGGCTCTAATTGGCGTTTGCTCAAAAATAACTAGAAGATAAAGACACTGAGTACGACTGCTTATTTTAGGAGTTCTGCAATAAAAGAAAGCGGAGTACTGGGGTGGAGGCTGGAGGAGGATGCTGAGCAAATGTTGAAAATTTTTAACATGGAACAAATTACTGCATGCTTGGATGATGATAGTAATGATTTAATTCTTTAAGAGAAATAAGAGCTAATTTCTAAGCAAAATAGTTGGGAAGGTACATGCATTTATGATAGAAAATAACATCTGGTATACATGGAGAGGCTTGGTTTTAGATGAAAACTGGCATAGCTCATTTATTCTAAGAAGATATCAGAAGTCAGTTGGTGGATTTGTTGGTGGAAAGAGAAATTCCTTCATCCAAGTTGTTCCTATTTTATTATTCCCATTGAGAAGCAAAGGAGTTGTTAGAGATTTGTAAAGAGAGCAAAGAAAAAAACTGTACTGAGTTCAGAAGTAATCAGTTTCAAATATTACTCCAAGAAAGAGGGTAGCATATTAGGTTACTAGATGTTCAACGGAAATTAGGTTTTGAAAAAAGGAGGGAAAGCAAACCTAAAGAAAATGAGGCTACCATTTGTAAGGGTAGCATGGGTTTTGTTTAGGACAATGATGAAGATTTTAGGATATGAGTGACAAAAGACAGTGAGTTGTATTGAGTGCATGAGAATAGTGTAAGATCAGGTAATAAAGGAGGATTGGGATATTGGTCAGGTCAAAGGAATCAAGCAAATGAGGGATTACCTGGAGTTTGGGTGTCTGAGAGTGACCAAAGTAAACACATAGAAAAGTCAAGAAGGACAAAGCCTAGAATATTTTTTCTTCTCTATTTTACTGAGAAGTCTCCTTATGTAATATAGGATGGCCTCAACTCTGAATTTTTTGTCTCAGACTCTGAACTGTTGAGTTTTTTGGACTGGAGGCTTGTACCAACATTCTCCAGTTTCAAATTAAGTTGCTTATTATTATTATTATTACTATTATTATTATTATTATTATTACCACTATTATTTTCTTGTAGTGAATTTTTTTTCCTTTTCCTATGTTAGCATATAAAATGATAGGACTCATTACAGTATGTAATTTTATTTAGTGTTCTTTTATTGTCCTTCCACCTCTCAGCTCCTCCCTTACTGGTTACCTTTCTCCCTTCAAAGTATTCCCCCTCTACTCATTTCATGTCACCTCCATTTCTTTATTCTCTCTTTTTTCTCCCTTTTCCCTTATATTCTTTCTTACAAGCATTAAACACATTGTCATTGTGATAGTGTAAATTGGAGGAAGAGAAATCTTAAAGAGATAGAATCTAGTGAGAGGTCTCTTGGAGAGTTTATTGGGGGTACAGTTTTGAAGAAGATTATGAACTCAGATAACCCCTTAGTTCCTTTTGCTTATTGCCACAAAATAAGCACTTTTTTTCCTTTCCTTTTTTTTTGTGAAACGCTCCTGCATAACATGTTTCTGTCTGTAGATCCAAATCATCACAGTAACCTAATCAAGAACTTTACCTGCCAACATGTGAGGTAAAATAAATTATTCTTATTACAAGTGAATGTCTCACATATTTTTGTCATAATAGTATGACTACAACAATTCTACTACCAATTAGTTTTCATAGTCAGTACCCAAAGGTAGTAACCTTCAATAGTTTAATTTTAATTTAACTTCCACAGTAAACCACTAAGCAGACACCCAAAGGAATTGGGTATTTTTTAATGAATCATTATGTACTGTGAATATTTTTAATAGACAAAGTAAATAATTTCCCTTAGATCATGTAATATGTACCTAAAAACTTATATCATGATTTATCTTTAGATTCCTTTTCCTGCTGCGTCATCACACTGGCTTTTTAACATCATTTGAAAACATTTTGTTTCATTTCCTGCCTAAATAAATCCAGTCTAGAAGATACTTGAAACCTACGATTAACTAATTATGATATAAGAACTTGGAGCCATAACTATGCCAAAGCTGGGTTGAAAACTGAGAGAATGAGAGGAGATTACTTAAGTTTCAGTTGTGGTAGGCATTTCACATAATTTTATCTCAATTGAAGCCGGGTGGTGGTGGCGCACGCCTTTAATCCCAGCAGTCGGGAGGCAGAGCCAGGCAGATCTCTGTGAGTTCGAGGCCAGCCTGGGCTACCAAGTGAGTTACAGGAAAGGCGCAAAGCTACACAGAGAAACCCTGTCTCAAAAAAACAAAAAAAAAAATTTATCTCAATTGATTACAAGAAAAAAAATATAAATCTCACAAATTGACCTAATACATATACACCCAATGTACTGTAGTAGGTACATTTCATATTAGTGAAATGTATACTCATTCCAGGACATTCTCTAAAATGTTTTTTCCCTTCTTCAAGTTTAACCTTCAATCATTGCTTATCTTTCCTAAAAAGCAAAACCTACTAGAAAAAAATCATGTTTTACAGATAAACTCCAAAATAGATAACAGAGTGAATACATTTAAAGAATATATTATATAAAACATTGTCTTTATGGCAAATATTAATATAAAATCTACTACTTTTAGTAGATTTTAACTAACATATAAATAGATACAAATAAAATAACAGATAAAAATTCCAGCTTGGATCTACCTGTCTAGATCCAAGTAGGAAACAGATGGCATAATGAAGCAGGGCAATTGAAAGTTTAATAAAGAAACTATACACAAAAAGGGGGAAGAATGTTAAAGAATGGCGTATTATACCAAAGAGAGCTATAGCTGAGAAATCAAGAGTGTGGGGCATTTACTGGACTGCAGAAAAATTTCAGGTTGTAATAATAGGAAACTGCTACCTGACAGAAGCTGTGACCTTCGTCATAGGAACAGTCATTGTCGATTCATGGCAGACTAGCAGAGAGAGAGCTGGAGAAATAAATATCTGCACTCCACTCCTAACTTCTGACCTTTTGCTGGTTGAATCCCTCCAGAAGCTGGAAGCAAAGTTGCCTCTTGATGTGAACTATACAAGCCAAATTAAGACAGAGGCAAGGATATCAAGTGGAGAAGGGGGACTGTCCAGCACATATGTGCTTTTGAAATGGCACAACATCATGAAAAATTAGGTCTACTGTAATCTCACTATTGAGATAAATAAAATTGACATTTAAAGAGAATGATTTGCACAGATTTACTATGCACAGATTTGCACAGATTCACTACATAGAAAAAGACATCTATATCAGTGCTCTGTATTCAGGATTAGTGTTTATAATGACCACCACAACTTAACACCAAAATGTCTCAGGGAGTTTTTTTTTTTAAGTTGCATCTTTCTTAGGCCCACGAAATAGTAACTGAACCATAATGCATGTGAGAATTAAGAACTGTGGTGATATTGTGTTCCCCGTAAATATTGTGAATCCTAATTAACTTATCTGGGGTCAGAGAACAGAACAGCCACTAGATAGACATAGAGGCCAGAAAATGGTGGCACACACACCTTTAATCCTAGCATTCCAGAGACAGAGATCCATCTCCATCTGGATCTCTGTGAGTTCAAGGCCACACTAGAAACAGCCAGGCATGGTAACAAAAGCCTTTAATCCCAGGAAGTGATGGCAGGAGGCAGAAAGGTATATAAGGCATGAGGACCAGGAAGTAGAGCTGGTTAAGCGTTTAGGCTTTGGAGCAACACAGTTCAGCTGAGAGGCATCCAGTCTGAGGAAACAGGATGAGCTGAGGAATTGGCAAAGTGAGGTAGCTGTGGCTTGTTCTGCTTCTCTGATCTTCCAGCATTCACTCCAATACTGGCTCCAGGTTTGTTTTAAGATTCGTGCTACAAAGAACCACTGGGTTTTGTAAGGCATTTCCTCAATGGTCATGTTGGCAAGTCAATTCAAGCTCCAACTATATTGCCAATAATCCATAGGTAAACTTTTAGCCTATGTAAAAAATACATTTACTGGTAAGATATAAGCAAGGCATTAGACTTGTAAGCTTACTATTAAAATTAATTAAATTAATTAGTCATCAGTGAAATATAAACTACATCTCACCCCAGTCACACTTTTGGCCTACTTGTTGAATCCCTCTAGAAACTGGAAGGCAAAGTTTCCTTTTAACATGAACTGTACAAATTAAGACAAACTATGTCAAATTAAGACAAAGGCAAGGCTCTAGAGAGGGAAATTGATTTTGAGACTGCAGGCACTGCTCTCATTGCACAAAGAAGCCTCGCTCACTAAAGCTGATAGCAGTGCTAATCATTGGGCATAAATCGTCATTTTAACTTTTTTTTAAAAAAATAGGGAAAACACAAGCATGGCTCAAAGCCCACTCTCACTTTATTGTCTACCTAGAAACTACTCTGCCCATCCCCCATGTAAAAACTTAGTAATCATGTGCCTTAGTGTGTTTCATATATTTCCACACCAATAAATGAACAAAGTATTATGCTATATGAAAATTAAGAATTCAGTTAAATAATGAACTATCAAAGTTTTATTAGTCAACTATGAGAATATGATTTTTAGAGAAAGGGAACATAGAGATGAATAAGAAAATTGAATGCAACATGATACAACTTGTCCAATTTATTGACACTTGTAAAATGAATTTAATCATCTTCTATCATTCACATTTAAAATCCTTGCAGATTTTTCAGGTACAAACCAGTTAATGGCATTAGCATTTGATAAGACTATATAGAGGATGTTTATTAGTTGCATAAAATGTCTAATTAAAAAGAGGCAAACAGGATTATCTTAATCATCCCATGTTGAATTACATAATACTCACACATAGTTTATTGGTAATATTCCTTAGTTCTATCAGTGAAAGAAAGCTTTGTGAGAAAATGGTAGCCCCAGGAGGACAACTAAAGACTACCTTCAGTTAGTGTAAGAATCATTGTTATGAAAAAACTACAACTTTAGAAGAAAAATATATTAAAAGCTTTTAAAATTAGATTCATAAATTTAACGAAGTAAACTCACTATTAGTATAAATTATAACAGAAATTGTGATACAAACTATTTTTACAAGTTTTTACTTTCTTTTATTATTTTTATTTAGCTTTTATTTTTTAATTTTATTTAAATAACTTTTTTTTCATTTATTTTACATACCAACCACAGTTTCCCCTCCCTTCTCTCCTCCTTCTCACCCCCCCCTTTCACTCCTCCTCCATCTCCATTCAGAAAGGGGCAGGCTTCCCATTGGCTTGAGCAAAGCATGGCACATCAAGTTGAGGCAGGGCTGAGCTCCTCCCCTTGCATCAAGGCTGAGCAAGGTAATCCAGCATGAGGAACAGTTTCTCAAAAGCCAGCTAATCATCAGGGACAGGTCCTGATCACACTGCTAGGAGCCTCACAAACAGACTAAGTTACGCAACTGTCACACACATGCAAAGGGCCTAGGTCAGTCCCACGCAGGCTCCCTAACTGTTGGTCCAGGGTCCATGAGTTCCCACGAGCTCAGGTCAGCTGTCAGCTGTCTCTGTGGGTTCCCTGTCATGAACTTGATCCCCCTTGCTTGTATAATCTCTCTCCCCTTTCTTCAGCAAGACTCCCGGAGCTCAGTCCAGTGTTTGACTGTGGATCTCCGCATCTGCTTCCATTAGTTACTGGATAGAGTATCTCTGATGACAATTAGGGTAGTCACCAATCTGCTTACAGTAGATGGCCAGTTCTGCTAGCCTCTCCACTATTGCTAGGAGTCTTAACTGGGGTTATCCTTGTGAAGTCCTGGGGGTTTCCCTGGAGTCAGATTTCTCCAAAATGAACCCCCATCCAGACTTCTCTTTCGTTACTCTCCCTCTCTATCCCACCTCCAACCTGCCCCCAGTACCCAGTCCACCCAACCTGCTCCCTCAAGTTTCCATTCCATCCCTCCATGCCCCCGCACCTGCCCCCAGTTTACCCAGGAGAGCTCATCTGTTTCCCCTTCCCAGGGAAAACCATGCGTCCCTCTTTGGGCCTTCCTTGTTATCTAGTTTCTCTGGGGCTGTGGATTGTAAGTTGACTATTCTATACTTTACTTTTAATATCTACTTATGAATGAGTACATATGATGTTTGTCTTTCTGGGTCTGGGTTACCTCACTCAGAACGATTTTTTTCTAGTTCCATCCATTTGTCTGCAAATTTTATGAGGTCATTGCCTTTTACTTCTGAGTAATACCTCACTATACAAATGTACCACATTTTCCCTACCCATTCTTCAGTTGAGGGGCATCTAGGTTGTTTCCAGGTTCTGGCTATTACAAATAATGCTGCTATGAACATAGCTGAGTAAATGTCCTTCTGGTATGATTTAGCATCCTTTGAGTATATGCCCATGATTGGCATAGCTGGGTTTTGAGGTAGAGTGATTCCAATTTTTCTGAGAAACCGCCTTATTGATTTTCCAAAGTGACTATACAAGTTTGCAGTCACAGAGTGTTCCCCTTGCTCCACATCCTCTCCAACATAAGCTGTCATCAGTGTTTTTGATCCTAGCTATTCTGACAGGTGTAAGATGGCATCTCAGGGTCATCTTGATTTGCATTTCCCTGATGACTAAGACTGTTGAGCAATTCCTCAAATGTCTTTCAGCAATTGGAAATTCTTCTCTTGAGAATTCTCTGCTTAGATCTGTACCCTATTTTTTATTGGATTATTTGGTATATTGATGTCTAGTTTCTTGAGTTGTTTATGTATTTTGGAGATCAGCCCTCTGTCAGATGTGTGGTTGGTGAAAATCTTTTCCCATTCTGTAGACTGCCACTTTGTTTAATTGACAGTGTCCTTTGCCTTACAGAAGCTTTTCAGTTTCAGGAGGTCCAATTTATTACTTATCAATCTCAGTGTCTGTGCTACTGGTGTTATATTCAGGAAGTGGTCTCTTGTGCCAATGTGTTCAAGGCTACTTCCCACTTTTTCTCCTATAAGGTTCAGTGTCACTGAATTTGTGTTGAGGTCTTTGATATTGGCATAAAAGCAGACAGATAGACCAATGGAATCAAATCAAAGATCCTGGCATAAATCCACACACTTAGGAACACCTGATTTTTGACAAAGAAGCCAAAATTGTACAATGAAAAACGAAAGCATCTTCAACAAATGGTGCTGGCATGTAGAAGAATGCAAATAGATCCATATCTATTTCCATGCATGAAACTATTATTTTTTAAGGCCGAGGTTTATAAACAAAGTCTGTGAACCTAATAGCAGGTAATTTTTGTATCACTAAAAGAATTTATCATGAAAATAGCACATACAAAAAAATATGGAAAACTCTTTAAAAGCTCTTAGTGAAAAAAACAGTCACTAAAAATGGAGTGTTTTGTTGTGAGTAGTTCTCAAAAAATGGTAGAAAGTACATGTACTTAAATCATAATTTTCTAATAAACACAATAAATGGTCAATTCTTGCATGTTAGTAATATCCATAATTTTAACTGTTTGTACTTTTTGAATTTTGTAGTGTTTATGAAAATATCAGCAATGTTTATAATACTAGCAAAATTAATGATTTCTTTTATTTTTTGAGATTATAATATAAACTGAATATCTTGCAATCACTAAATAAAGCACAAAATACTTATACTCTGGTTCAAAGCCTGAATCTGAGGTCATAGGTTATAGGCCCCAGTTGAAAACCTAATGCTGTTGCTTTGTTAAATAAACATCATGTGCCTGTCTAAACAGCTTCTAAATATTTATATTTATGCCCAAAGATTAGTGCTGTTGTCACCTTTAGTGAGAGAAGCTCCTGACTAAAGCAGGTGGTACTTACTGCAGAGACTCATTATAAGTGACAGTTGAGTGCTCAGCCCTAAGTGGGACAACTTTATCAGCCTCTCCAAGGTTCAGGAAACTGGAGAGGCAAAAACTGGGAAGAATTTTGGGAGCTCAAAGATCAGATAGGAAGTTGCGGGATGTCATTATCCAGACATGACATGGCCATTCTACTCTTGAGCTAATCCTGACTGTGACTACCTGCAAAACAACATTAATTTATGAAGTTGGAGATCTAACTGAGCCATCATCAATCCCTGTGTATCTATAGAAGGTTAATGGTTGATGAAAGAGGTATAGCCATTGATCAGATACCCATGTTCCTGTAAGCAATCTTAATGAAACTCATTGAGTCACCAAAAAAATAAAGTGGCTGGGAAAAGGAACAGGAACATCAGGAGTAGAGGGAGGACAAGAGAGAGCAGTAAGTTTTGAGTATGATCAAAATATTTATGTACATATGTGAAAATGTCACATTGAAATACATGATCATATATAATTAACATTTATTAATGAGAGAGCAACTTACACTTCTACTTCTGGCCATTTTAGACTTTGTCAACGCAAGTCTTCCATCCCTGAATATCTAGAATGGTTAGATATTTTAAAAATAAGCTTATGTAACAGCTTAATTGTTACATGGTTTTCTTTTCAGGTAGTGCAAATGGTTTTGAAACATGAAGTAGTGGTTTCACATCATGAATATAATAAATGTTCCTGAAACTTTCATTATAAAATGGTTAGTGTCACATTCTGTAAAACTGACCTTGGTTTTGCTTTTTTTAAAGTGGTGGTTTGATCAAATAGCTAGGAATTGAGGGAACAATGCAAAACAACCAGAGATTCATTGGAGCAATGTTATTCCTGTGCTGTCAAACTCATTGAAACACTTACTAATTCACCAGACACCTGGTCCCATCAGTTCCTAAGTTCATGCATAACTCTCAGCAATCTATTAGGACTGGGCAGGCTTAGAAAACTATTTTCAAATTAGAGTTCAAAGCCTCCCAAGGAGAGATTATGATAAATAAACATTCGAGTACATTACATAAGACCTCTGAAGGGTTGTATAGTAGTAGTCAGAGCATATCATAAATGCAAGATTTTCCAAATAGTTCATGAAACTTAACTATAAGTGAGCTTAATCTGTACATTGTTAGTCCAGCTTCCTCACAGAAGCTAAAAATTCTCCTTGAAGTAAAGCAACATCATTGAAAGCTTATAATTTTTTAAAAGTTCTATATGAAATTATCAGGCATATCAAAGCCAAGACTGAGAGAAATATTAATAGCAATAGACTGTGTTTGTGTGCAGTGGAAATATATAAATATGTGCATACATGCAAAATTGCATAAGAATGTTTAGAGTACTACAATTAATAATAGATAAAATGTAGCAACAACTCAAAATGCCATCAACATTAGGAGAGATAATCACACACTCACACATTGGAAGCAATGTAGCATTGAAATGAATGGACTATTGATTGCATGCAGCAAGTATGTATCAATCTCTCAAATATAAAATTAAATGAAACCAGACACCAGAATATATAGCATGAACATGAATTTGAAAAGCAGGAAAAATAGTCAATGCTGGTAGATGTCATGATAACAGTTAGCTTTGATAAGTAGGGTAATGACCAGGAAGTTTCCCACATGGGACATATGGGGTAGGGTCCTGGTAATATTTTATCTCATTACCTGGGTGATGGATATACAGATGTGCACATTTTGCAAAATTTCATTTCATTGTCCATTTATGATTGGTGTGTGTAGATGTAACCAATCAAATAAGAAACACAGAGCCAATGTAAAAGAGAAAGCCGAGAGGTCAGAGCTCAGAGATAAAATCTTACCTCCTGCAGTGCCCCTAACTTCCCCGAGAGAGAGAGAGAGCTTCTTTCTGTTTGTCTGTCTTTAAATAGTCTTTCTGTTCTGCCTTCTCATTGGTTGTAAACCCAACCACATGACTGCCTTGTCACTGCCTGTAAGTACCGCCCTCCAGGTCTTAAAGGCGTATGTCTCCAATACTGGCTGTATCCCTGAACACACAGAAATCTACCTAGCTCTTCTAACCACCACACTCTTGCTATGGCTCTAATAGCTCTGACCCCAGGGCAACTTTATTTATTAACATAAAATTAAAATCACATTTCAGTACAAATAAAATATCGCCATAGGTGTGCTTTTTACTCTGTATGCTACACTTCAGTTGAAAAGTTAGCATTAAAAATTAGAAGTGGAGTAACGTGTTACTGGGGAAATTTCTGTGGTGTGGTTCAGCTGCCATTCACACAGAGTAAAGAATTACTTCAGCCCATCAAGTTCTAACAAAGTTTCTTTGGAGGTGGAAAAACCTGAAATACAGCACAATCAACCTACACAACTCTTTTCAGAATCACCACCAATTCATCACATTATGAGTCCTAAACTTGTACAATTATTATAGGCCAGTTCAAAGTAAATACTTTGGTTCATAAACACGTGGCTTCTGTCTCATGAAATGTATGTTGCAAGAATAAAGGCTTCTAAACAACCATTCCACCAGCTTATGGTATCCCTGGGTCTTCAAGTAAGTTTCTTTAAACTCTAAATTCTCTAAGCATTATCGATGTCTCAGGAACAGAGTTATTTTCATCATTAAACAATTTGGGCAGGGACTACTTTCTCTATGAATATGCCAAGAATTGACTTGGTAGTTACTAATCTTTCTTATCAACATTCTATTTCTATATTATCAAAACTACAAAATCATGTAAATGCAAATGAGTACACAGAGAAAGCAGAAGTCATACATTACATACATAGAATGGAAAAATATTAAGCCCGAAAAATTAAATCACAATGTTTAAAATAGTATGTATGACTCTGGAGGACATTATTTCAAGTGAAAAATACCAGGCACAGAAAGAAAGATACTATATGTTTTCACTCAAATGTAGAAGCAAAATAATGTTTGTCCCATAAAAACAGAGTAAGGTAGTAATTCACAATGACCGAAAAGAATATGAGGCAGGAGCTAGAAACAGGTTGGGAAGTCCTAATGCTGAGGAGTGGTTGGCCAAAACAAATAATACTTCATGTTTGTTTACTTGTTTTTAATATGCTCTTCTTTGCTGGTTTTCTTTTGCTGCTGTTTGCTTTTCTTTTAAGGATAGAAAATAACTTGAGGTTGACAGGGGGTGTCTGGGAGGAGTTGGGAGGCAGTAAAGAATATAATCAAAATATATTCTATGAAATTCACAGAAAAAGAAAAAGGAAAAAAAAGGAATCAGAAAAAAGTAAGAACATGTTGGTTAACCAGCACAAAACATAAGTGGATGGGTAGCTTAAGTTCCAGTATATGGTGAATATAGTTAACCCCAATTCATTGTATGTGTATCATTATTTTATTGTTGTATCCCTGTGCCTTAAAAATTAAAGAAAGCTTATTGCAGAAATACCTATAGATATTTGCATTTCAGCAATATTCACAATAGGCAACTTGTAGATTCAAGTGTCGTGTCAATTATAAGATTACTGGATGAAGGAAATGTGAATGGTGGAATTTTACTCAGCTGTAAGGAAAAACAAGATTTCATCATTTGCCGGACTCTAGAATTTCATAGTAACTAATATTACTGACAAAGTTGTTTTCACACAGAGGTTTGAATAGTCCAAATGAGGACAATTCTATTTAAAAGTTGCTATAAAATGAATGATTTCCTAAAAATGGGTGCTTGATCACACACTGGTCTCCTTTCCTCACAAAACTCAACTATAATTTCAGTAAACAGGTTTTCAAAGGCAAGTACACAAAGGCAGATATCAATAGAGATAGGTGACTAGACCCCAGTGAGATTTGGGAAGACTGAAAATTAAGGTGAGGTAACTCATTTAGCATAATAAAAGATGCTACTCTAACATTCTAGAGAAGGGGATGATGTTCTATAGAGGGGAAAAATGAGTTTTCCCTGTAGAACAAATGAAATGTCATGTCTTAGAGGCACTAGGTACCACAGAAAACAGGGATGATATATATCACAGAAAGCAATTAAACTGATTCCAAGTTTTTCTACTGACCAATTAGACTTCAAGGGCCCATCCACTTCTCAGTCCATCTTATAAAGCAGAGAAGGGGCCTGTCTTTAAAATATATTGAATCTGAGAGACTATGAACATGGCAACACCAGATATCAAACAAGGGGGGTTAAGATAAATTGTTGATAAAATGCAAATCTGCATCCCTACTGATAGCAAAATTTGAATTCATAAAATGGAGGCTAATATCAGTCACTCAAGGGTAGTCGAGTAAAACTCTAAAGATAGAAGCTTGAAAAAAATGAACCTTTTCATATCCAGACAGCACTATCTCATAATCACCTGGTAAATTTTATGATTAGGTCTCAATTTATATTCTCACTTTATTATCATCCTGAAATCATTGAAGAAGGATGAAGAAGCCATGAAAATAATAATACATGGGCCCTATTGTGGTGATATTGTGTTCCCCAAAATATTGTGCACCCTAATAAACTTATCTAGGGTCAGAGAACACAACAGCCACTAGGCATAGAAGCCAGAAAATGGTGGCACTCATGCCTTTAATCCTGTCACTTGGAAGGCAGAGATCCATCTGGATCTCTGTGAGTTCAAAGCCACACTGGAAACAGCCAGGCATGGTGACTCACGCCTTTAATCCCAGGAAATGATGGCAGAAATCAGAAAGGTATATAAGGCATGAAAACTAGGAACTAGAGCTGGTTAGACTTTTAGGCTTCTGAGTAACAATTCAGCTGAGAGCCATTCGGATGAGGACTCAGAGGATTCCAGTTTGAGAAAACAGGATCTAGCTGAGGAATTGGCAAGGTGAGGTGGCTGTGGCTTGTTCTGCTTCTCTGATCTTCGAGCGTTGACCCCAGTACCTGGCTCCAGGTTTGTTTTTATTAATAAGACCTTTTAAGATTCCTGCTACACCCTATAGTCTTCATCACCTAGATTCTACCTTGTTCTACTTGTAGGATAGAGAACAACTCAATCTCTCTAAGCTTCAGATTCTACCTATAAATTGGGAATAATAAAACTAAGAGTTCCACCTTCATAACACTGTATCAAAGATTTAAAAGTTATTTATCATGGATATACTCGATTCACTAATTAATATTAGCTGTAGGCACTGGTACATTTGAAAGTATTAACAATTTGTGTCTTAATTCAAGATGTTACAGTAAGAACCTGTGGCAAGATAGGTCATAAGACTTGTGGAAGAACCTACTACTATTATGCCACCAAACTGTCATAGTATTAAACTAACTTCTAATATCCATGGAGCAATGCATCTCCAAACCCTCATCTGAAAAGCTTATATTTGCAATATACAGTAATCAACACAGAGACCCATAACTGCCCAATGTACAGAAAATAAGAGTTTGAAAAATTCTCAGAGCTAAATGGAACATATATACTACACCCTCTCCTCCCAAGGCTCAGGGATCTTTGTTGGAGAAGGGCTGGAAAGAGTGTAAGAGCCTGAGGTAGTGGATGACTACAGGGAAACAGTATCTTCTGGACACAGGCTGACGGCTGTACACATGAACTCACAGTGGTTATGACAACATGCTCAAGACCTGTGCAAGCCCAAATTAGACAAAACCCCAGAATGAAAATGGGAGTTGACCATAATCCAGTGGAAGACCACGTATCCAAGAATGTCTGGGTACCACAAATTGGTCTTCACAGGTTTTCAAAGGACACAATGCTGGATGGGTAGCGAATAAGGTTGGCTCTGAGGAGAATAGGAAAGTGAATACAATCGAAACTCCCTGTAAGAAACTCTCAAAGAACTAATATAAAAAAGATAAGGTAGTGACCCACAGTGAATTGTCAGGTGTATTTTTGATACTGCTTAGGCTTAGTCTTCAATGTGAAATATTATCACAATGGTTTTAGTTCAAAGCATCATTCTGGGAAGGATCCCCTCTTAAGTTCCCACAATGACTTTGTTTTCTTTTTACTATGACCACCACCTCAAGCACAGTTTGGTCTCCTGTCCTAAGCCAAACCATCTCTTTGACTTTCTAGAGACTAATTATAGTCTTTGCCCTTGTCAAAAATTTCAGCCAAAAATGACAAATCTACCATTGCAGCAGGGAAGATTAGGCAGATGAGACAAGTAGTGATGTTGGGAAGCATCCAGATTGTTAAAAGAAGGAGAGGGAAAAAAGAAAAATCAGTTATGAAAGGATGTTTGAACTGGTTTTCATTATCTATTGGCCAAATTATTTCTGTATAACAGCCAGAAAACATTAGTGTCATACAGAACCATGTGAGTGTATTGGAGAAATTATTTTGGCCACTCCACGTAGTTAAAAGGATACTTATTTAATGGTGTAACTCACAAATTAAGTGAAAGGTAGGTCGCAGGGTCTGGGGAAGGTGTATCTCAGTCCAGCGGTGTTCTCTGGAGCTCTGCACATTCCACCTTCACTGTTCAGCGTCCCAGCACAGAGAGAGTGCACAGAGAGAGTGCTGGCCCATCCAGCTCTAGGTCTCCAGGCGCCTCCCCTGGCCCCGCCTCGTAGGCATGACAGTTGCCAGAGTCTCAATGGGGGTTGGAACTTCCAGATCCAAGCTGGAATGGCTACCCACTACATGAGTGTGTCCCTAGTTCTGTGTATTGACTGGGGAATCTACCAATCTGAGCAGGCTTTCATGAGTTCTCCCACGCATCTGTGGCCAGCTTGGTACTGGCTACACAGCTTTGCTAATATTGGCTAGACTGTCTCACAGGCACAGAGCTTCAGCTGTACAACCAAACTGACTTGGTTCTATTCCACATGTCACTGACCTACTAGCTAACCTGGGTATGAATTCATAGCAAAGTCAGAGGAATAGGACAGGAACTGAGCACACACTTTCCAAGTCTCTGCTTACATGATCTGTACTGATACCCCACTGAATGAAGTATGTCAAATGGCTCAACCCAGAGTCAGAGAAAGAGGGTGTCCCAGCACTAAGGATAGGGAGTTAGATAATTCATTAAAATCATAATGCAATCAATCTTCCATAGCCCCTGAGAAAGAAGAGCCTATCTTTTGCTTCTCAGCCCCACTATTCAAGAATTGTGTTTATATAATGATATTTAGGTACATAACCTTGGCAGTAATTCCCTTACAGAAGAGGGTTCCTTATCTAAGCTGTCTTGAATAAAGTTCAGATATTTTTCTTTTCAATCAAGGAATGATTAAAAGAATCCTAGATTTGAGTGGGAACAATTTTTAAAAAAACAGATAGACTGGCACAAAAGTGGAAGTAGATGCACTAAACAGAATTTCTGATATTGTTAATGAAACCCGGAGCCTTGCCTATGCCATCTCGAGCACCAAAAAACACTCCCACAAAGAAGATTCTGGTCTGTCAGCCAGCTAACTCAAATGACTGAATAGCCAGGCACTGATAAACAGGTATTGAAAGATGGCTTAGTTTTCTTTGTGTTCTTTTTTCTTTCCTCTTAATCTGCTAGAAGTCAGAATTCAGTGATTCTATGGTAAATCACCAAATCACAGTCCACCTGATAATTCCTGTGTGGTTTCTTTTTGAAATATATGCTGTCCTACACAGACAAACCCAGTCCTGCCAGTTATCTATTTCCAAGCTGCCTGTTTCAGCTTCAGGAGATATCTGGGAATATTTCACTCGCTTCAGAACTTCCATAAATATTCAATGAGTCTGAGTGACCAGAATAGATCTGCACATTTCTTCTCTTTGCAGAACATGTAAAGAGCGGAGAGACGTTGTGCTGATTTCCAGCTTTGATTCAGAAAAATCTTGGCTCTCAGAGCCTTGAGCATCTGTAGCTCCACACCCACCTGAGCTAATCTTGAATCAGCTGCTAAGACACGTCCAAGGCTTTGAACATTCGCACAGACTCACTAAAATCTCTTCATGTGGGCTCTCTCATCCATCAACTCTTACTAATGCAACATTTAATAGAGGCTGCTATTGAACTGCTAAACAGCCTCCACTCCTGTTAGTTATCCAAGCATGGTAAAGTGTACCTTTTATGAATTCTAAATCCTGGGGTAATTTACTCTTATTATAGTTAATGATACATTCTCAAATAATTGATTTGTATTATCCCCTTCCAATATATATGTCATTGTAAAATTAGCTTAGCTATGACACAATATTTTCCACCTAATCTAGGTTCTCACAACAGAATTCCAGATTTGCTGATGGTTTTAGCTCTGATATCTGAAAACTCCATCATCAGGAAATGCCATAGAATCCTATATTTTCTGCTTGGCAATGATCTTACTGATTTAAGAATGGCTACTCTGAGATTCTGCAACATAATTCTTATGGAGAAGAGGAAGTATAAACTGTGCAGCACAGAGAAGAGTGAATATTTTTATAAATGCTCTATTGACACTTATGTAAAGCATATATGCAAACACAGTCCTGCCCTTTAATTTATAGTCCATCTATCTCATCTGCTTTGATCAAGAAGACAATAAATGAAATCTCTTCAGCTACAGTCACAAGACTTTGAAAGCAGTTTAGATAGTATTAATCAAGTCCTTTTGTCATATATGAAATATCTTTGCAAGATCAAAGAACACAAAGGAAAAAAGGTGCAAAGACAGAAGCACAGTGGAATTTTTCAGTGGAATTATTTGCTTTTTTCTCCCAGAAAAGATGAGAGAAGATGAGAGGATTCAGTGACCAACTTGAAAAACCTTATGGTCTCAGTGATCCAACAATTAAGAACATTTCTTAATTGTTACTCTCAGTGTCTGTGCTACTGGTGTTATATTTAGGAAGTGATCTCCGGTGCCAATGCATTCAAGACTACTTCCTATTTTCTCTTCTATCGGGTTCAGAGTAACTGGATTTATGTTGAGGTCTTTGATCCACTTGGACTTAAGTTTTGTGCACAGTGACAGATATGGATCTATTTGCAGTCTTCTACATGTTGACATCTAGTTATGCCAGCACCATTTGTTGAAGATGCTTTCTTTTTTCCATTGTACAGTTTTGGCTTCTTTGTTGAAATTTATATGTTCATAGTTGTGTGGATTAATGTCAGGGTTTTCAGTTCAATTCCACTGGTGATACTGAGACCATGATTGGAAAAAGCACAGGGACAAATAGCCAACTAGTGGAAATACATGAACTATGAACCAATAGCTGAGGAGCCCATGGAACTGGATCAGGTCCTCTAAATAAGTGAGACAGTTTACTAGCTTGAATTGTTTTGGAGGCCCCCAGGCAGTGTCCTTAGTTCATGAGCTGGCTTTCTGGAACCTAGGACCTATGCTGGGACAATTTGCTCAGCCTTGGTGCAGGGAGGAGGGGACTGGTCCTGCCTAAACTGAATGTACCAGGCTTGGCTGACTCCCCAGGGGAGATCTTGCCTTGGAGGAAGTGGGAATGGGAGGTGTATTGGGGGAAGGGGGCAGGAGGAGGGAAAACCGGGGAATCCATGGCTGATATGTAAAATTAAATTAATTATAAAATCACAAAAAAGAAAACATTTCTGAGAAGTCTATTCCTCCTACAACAGTAACGGAGTGAGGCTCAAGTGCATGGACATTTTGACTGGGTCACAAGAAGTATCTCTTTCTGATGTAACAAAGGAAAGTGAAACAAACCATTCTGCTTAACATGTAACATATGGATCACATAGTAGTGAGAGTAGCATCCCATCAAAGCTTTATTGAGTGGAGCAGACATTGTGTTTTGAAGTGTGCATGTCTGTTTTATCAAGAAATGTCATTACTGACCTGCCCTAACTCTTTATACTTAAAAATATCTTGAGTCCTGACAGCATAGCTCAGTGATAAACCATGTATGTAGTAAACATCAAAAGTCCCTGGGGTGAGTCCCAGCACAAAACCACATATATCTTCAGTTGCTACTAACACTATGATACATTCCTTCCCATAATATATAAGGCCCTTCACAATCTTGCTTCCTCCTACTTTGGAGTCTCATCTGTTGCTATTTTCTTAAACGTTTCTGGATATAATGTCAACACATGCTTCAAATAAGCCAGGTATATTGAGGCTCCTTTACTTTTACATTCAACACTTTCTATCTATTCTCTCTTCGTTTAATGTCCTAGTCTTTGCAAGCAATCTTAGCATAAGCAAATATAATCATTCTCCTTGATCTTAATTTATCCATCTCTCTAGATTTCAATACTCTGTAATATTTTACTTATATGAAACATGCCTTAGTAACTATACCTGTGAGCTCAGCTCTGGTTATATACATTTATATACAGATACATTTATATACATACTTCCTGGAAACTAGAATCCATTTAATATTCACTTCATATTCTCAAGTGTCATGCAAAATAACTAACAAAGGGTAAATATTTTAAAATATGGCAGAATTTTCAATAGATAAAAGTCTATAATAGATAAGCATGGATTTGCTTGTCTGGACCTTCTCAGAAGTAGCTAATAACTTGTTTCCAAATGGGTGTGTTCATATTAGAAGTACACTACTGAGATGTGTGTGTGTGTGTGTGTGTGTGTGTGTGTGTGTCCATCCCACTTAGAAAAGATTCCTAGTTATAACCTCAGTCTTACATGCTAATCAAATTAGCACCTGCTAATAACAAACTTTTTCAATATGGCATATTATAAGTTGTCATTATTCTTTCATTCTTGAACTATCTGGTCCCTGGAAGATAGACCATGACTTGGACTGTTGCTTTATTGTTCTTGTTATTGATAGCTGTGGAGGGTCATAACTTCTGAGATCCTTAATTCATCTCCCATTCATAGAGTCTTATATAGCAGTTTGGTAGATACAATGCTCCTTCTTGTCACTACTCAATGGGCATTTAAAAATTATTTTAATTTTAAGCAAGGCTGAAGTGACACAATGATTTTTAACTATTACTCAAAAGCATTAATATTGAGAAAATCCATTCTTGTAGGTAAATGAATTTCATGATGAATTGACTTACGTTTCAAGATGAACAGACTAGGTTCCACCACATGACACTGGTGTTTAAAGATTTCTCCAAGGCCTTTTGAAGCTTTGCTACTGTTAAAGAAAAAGCTACAAGGTAGTATTTGCTTCAATAATAATTTGCTTCAATAATAATTTGCTTGCAAAAATAAGTTCATAATAAACTTGTAGTTGTGATGATTGTTCTCTTTTAAAAGATCGCTGCATGTTTTAGTCAAGGTTATTTAGAGGAACAGAACCAAGAAGATGAATGTGTGTGTGTGTGTGTGTGTGTGTGTGTGTGTGTGTGTGTGTGTGTGTGTTGCATCAGAATTTAATAAGTGAATGTCAAATAGTAACTAACAGCCAAATCACAACTGAGATCCAATAGTTGCTTTATCCTGGAAATCGAATGTCTCATCACTTGGAGTAGTTCTAGAATAGTTGTCCCTTTCACTAGATGGGCAATAACCAGTTACTCAGTCCATAAGGCCAGATGCTTCCATAGTCCCATTCTGGTCACAGAAGCCCAGAGGATTCCTGGAAAGCCAATGATCCCTAGCACAAGATGAAATCTTAAAAATGCTAGCTCTGATGGAGCAAGGAATCAGCAGCAGCAGCAACAGGACAAATCCACTCTGTCACAAGAAGGAAGGCCAAGAAAGCGTAAGGAAAGATGATCTTCCTTCTGACAAACTTTCTTTTGAAATCCAAGCCGCTACTAGAAGGTGTCACACACAATAAGGGTAGGTTTTTCAAGACCAATCAAAGCAATTAAGATACTTCTTTAGGTAAGGCTTTCTACTCAGGCAATGCTAATTTGTGGCTAGTTGATATTAAAACAAATTATAATAATCCTCCAGAAACATTGAGTAAACCTTGAAAACCAAAATATATCCCTAGGATTTACAACACCATGTTTAACTTCAGCTTCAGAGAAGTCACAAGTGACCAGGAGGTAACCATTCATCTCTAAGGAAGTTAAAAGAACATTATTTATATGACTACAAGTGAAATAGAAAGAGTCGTCGTCTAACCCTCACTCCTTGAAGGTTTAATTAATTAATACATATATGCTGAGAAACTGCATGTAATGACACTTAAAAAAATTATTAGTCACACATTCATCCAAAATGCACAAATATACACAAGCTTCACAAAAGTTGAAAGATTTTTCAACCATGAACCTAAGCACAGAAACCAAAATCAATATACCACAATCTGGTTAAATGGAAAAGGATCAGCTACATCCTTGTTGTGAACTGGAAAATTCACTTTAAACATCATGGGAAATAATAAACACTAGTTAATACCATTATATCTTTAAAATATTGTGATATTATGTAGACACTGAAGATCAACTTTCACTTTTAATGGTATTAATACAGATAGATTTTCAGATAAATAAATAGATGAATGTAGATGGATGATAATGATACAAAAACAGACAGACAGATGACAGATAGATAGATAGATAGATAGATAGATAGATAGATAGATAGATAGATAGATAGATAGATTGCTTCTTATAAGCCTTTGAGTTTTATAAATTTTACAGGTATTATTTACACATATACTATTTGTATAATATAAATCAAGAAAATAAAGAAGTAGTGTATCCTAAACTAAGAATGTGTGATACATATTTCACAGATTTAATAAGGCCAGAGTTTACCTTTGTTCAGAATTTGGCAGACCTGTAACTCTTTAAACAGTCACTATTTGATAGGAGATCCTCCTTTCAGCTATCCTGAGACATGCACAGACAGACATGCATAGCCTCTCTAAATAAAATCTAACTTGTAGTTACATGTGCATGTTTCCAAACAGAACCACCCTTTAACAATCACATGCAAGCCACTCATCAAAATTGCCAAAGGAGAGCTGGAAAGTATAGAGTTTTATGAGAAACTAAGGTCATTGACATAATCAAATACCCAGAATACAGTGCTTTAGTCTTTTGGAATTACTGAGTCTAAATTTCAGAACTTAATCTTTGCTGTGCTTTCTATTGCATTGTGTGTGTGTGTGTGTGTGTGTGTGTGTGTGTGTGTGTGAATTCATTTTTTCCAAGTCAGTGTTTTCCTGCTTCTTTATAGATACATTATCTCTCTGTAACACATGATAGATAGATTTATAGGTAAATAAAAACCAATAGTCTTTTAACTCTGACATCCTAGATCTCTTAAAAAGTCAAAAGCATGCTTTCTATGTGCAGAGACTGGTCACAAAAAGGATAAAACTTCTAAAGGCTTATTTTTACATTCTAGAAGTATTAAATAGGTGCATTTGATGTTACACATGCCTACAATCTTCAGCAGTAGAACAGCAGGATTTATATTTCAATTTTGCTTATTCTTATTTGCAATAACTCACATCAGGACAACCCTCCTGGGTTGTAACTACATAGCTGCTTTCAAAGACTACTGTTTCTTTTCTTGAACTTTATTAAAAAGAAACTTCCACTTTTCAAAGGGCATTTTACTGTGCTCTTTGGATAGTTCAATGTTAGCGGGGATGATACAAAGTTAAAGAGAGCCTAGGACAGCACGTATGGTCTCATATTTCATCAAGACAGCTTGAAAACTCTTCCAGACTTAATGTTGATGAGCCCACATTTCAGCACAACTGGTATACACATACTCATGCAAATGTGTTGGCAAATTTAGTGATCGCTATATTCCTTCATCTATTATTTTATAATAATATTGATACAAGAAGGTAATCAAGCAACAAGCATTTACTGTAGGGTGAATTACAAAGATAGTTGACAGTGTCAAGGGAATGGTCAAGGAACATCCACTGGATACAAAGGAAAAATTAATCCTCATGAATCACTCAAAGCAATCAATTGCCAGAACTAACTTGGCTGCTTATAGAAGTTCAAATTCCCAAAAACTTACAGAATCAGAATCTTCTGTGGTAGAAATGAGAAAACTATCTTTTTTAACAAGTAACAAGTGCTTCCAGTAGTTCTGATAATCATTAGATTTTGGGAACCACTAAACTACATATAGCACTAAAAAGTACAAAAATAGTGCTAGATAAATTCCTGTTGGAGGAGAATCAACATGCTACGTGAAATGAGAGAATAAAAACATTGATGAGGCAGGAATGATCTAGAAAGAATTCCAAGACCAGTGCTTCACTATGAATGACAAGTGAGATTTGGACTAACAAAAAAGGAAAGAGATGACATTTATAGAGGGATAAGACAGAATGATCTCAATAGTGAATGTGAAAATGAACAAATGAAGAGCATTATAACAGACAAGCAGGTTCCTAGTGCTGCTATTGAGAAGAAGAATGAGAAGAGATTTTACCTATAATGAAATTTAAGTTCATAAGATCAATACATTAGTAATGGCTAACAGAAAAGAAAATGGTTCTTTGGAAGTGCACAATAATTTTGCTAGTCTTTGCAGCCATATTTTCCTTTGGTTGCAGAAAACAAGGTGTAGGATGGGTAAGGAGAATGGGACAAAAAAAAAGAAATCCAATATTTTCTTTCAGTACAGAAATTAGCCCTAACCCCTACACTAACTCTCCAAAACCATTATACAGCAGTTGAAAGCAAGTACTTAAAGTCCTCAATAATTTATCATTTCCCTTGGATAAAGGTGAAACTTTTAAATATAGCTCATGTTGTGTTTTCTAATTTGTCTCTGCTTATACCTTTTATCATGACTCTTGTCACTTTCTTCTTTGCCATATATGTCAACATGTTCCGCACTCTATAGTTTCTTTACCGGAAACACTAGCTATCCCTGCTGCATTATGAATTTATTTAGCTACATTAAACTTACTTTAAAATTGGCTCCTAATATTTGTCTTTTCCAAGCAGTCTTCTCTAACTGTGCTTGTTATTTCTGTAGCACTTAGTACTTGCCCTATCACAGCAGCTATTATACTCTACTGTAAGTAACATCTATTTTTAATGTCCCTTTGGCTATAAAAACTTCAGACATCAATTAGGTCACAACATATCCTGCTTACTATTATAGCTGCAGTGCCTAAATTGTGCTTCATATATATTAAGTGGCCATAAACATCTATTAAATGAATTATATTTTATAATTAATTTCTTGAATAAATGAACAGATATCTGAATACAAATAACTCTAAAACAGCAAAAGACTGTACCATTACTAACAAACTCAGCCTCCCAATGATTGCACAAGTAACAAAAGAAACTCAGGCTAAAATTCCATGCAATTGCTTTTTAAACCAACGTACCAAAAATAGTTCAGAACTTTCATTTTCCTCTCTACAGTATCAGTAGTTAATAAATATATAGATCAAAACAGAAAATCTTGAGTGAAGATGCAGACATACAAAATTCAGTGCATCATTTTCTTGCTCTCTACAGTACAAATATGCTACTTCAAATGTTATTGATCAGTCAGCTATTATTGTCACACCTTCTGTCCAGAAGGCTGTGACACCTGTCTTTTTAGTGTAAAAGAGGGTGACACTTTTGCAAGACTTAATAACTTTTTACTCAGATGTTACATTTATTTGGCTCTGGTAATAGGGTTTCCTTCTTTGAATCAAGCTCAGATGCCTCTCATTTTATATATAATGCAACTGAGACAAATTGCAGGTAATATTGTTTAGCAGTTTTAGCCTTCTATTAAAAATTCAGTGCCCTCCAAATGAGGTGTCATTTCATATCACAGATGTGCCCTGATTAAACTAAGGCAATATACAAAACATTCTAATTCATCTAAAGGACTCATTTGAAAGTGAACCTGCTCTTCAAAAGCAGTGCAAATGAGACAAAAATATTTCTTCTTTGTTTTTCAAAAGGATTCACATTACAATAGAATGTTCAGACAGTGATTAGCCCCAGCAAGCTGAAAACAGTTTATTTACAACTGTCCTATTTAAATATATGCTCTTATAAATATTGTACAGGATACCAGAAAAAGGCATCAATTTTGAAGATAAGAGGTTCAAATACTCACCCTTTTCAATCTACCATTTACTAAAGTTTGAGAGGATTAAACAGCTCGTCCAGTCTCCTCATATGTAAAATGGAGGATAGTAATACGAATGTGTACTTCTTAGGACTGTTATAATGATGATATTCCATAAGAAGTGAAAAACATTTGGCAAATGTGAAACTCTCAACGAGTTTCAACTTTTGTAACTTAGACCTTATACTAACTTTTATTTTATTTTACTTTATTTTATTTTCATCAGGGTGGGGGTTGAACTCAAGAGGCATGCATGCTAGGGAAGAGCTCTACCACTAATCTGCACCCCAAGCTTTACCTGTTTTCATTTCATAAATACTCAGCCAACAGTATGATACTGAAGAATGCATGAGCTTTGGCAACACATAGCCCTGGATAAAAAAAAAAAAAAAACAGTTTCACTATTACCTAATTGCATAATGTTTAAACAACTTACTTAATGTTACTTAGTTTTTATTTCCCATCTATAAAATGCACTGAATAAAACCTCCATCTTTAACATTGTTGGGAAGAAAGAAGATAACATTTAAATGCCTATTTATCACTCTTCCTGATAACATTGAAAAGCCTCAGCAAATGGCAGCTCTCATTATTCTTGTAATTACTGATGTCATTTATTCCATAATGAGGTATATTTCTGTTTAATAATTAAAGGAGACCTTAGTCAAGCCAAAACAAAAACAACAACAAAAAAACTAAAGCTATTTCAAATGTTGATTTAAATTGTATGAATTTTTAAAATAAAGAGTTGATTTGGTAAAATCAGTAGGAAATAAGACAAAAATAGAGTATTCCCTATATCCAATGATAGCTGAGCCATATGGACCAAAACTTTGTTCGAGAAACTGTCAGTAACAAAAAGGAAAAGAAGAACGTTTCACTGGTTGTGTTACCACAGTGTGCAGCCAGCCTGAACTTAGTATTTGATGTGGCTCGATACACCTTTAAGTAAGAATCTATATTCAGTTTTAAAGTGGCACATTCCAATGGACAGAGAAGATGGCATGAGATATAATATGATACACAGAAAATATCTGCACTGATCAGAAGTTGACCTAATAGTCTCTAAAATATCTTTGATTTCTAGCCTCTGTGCTTTTCTTTAATCTCACTTAGTATATGACCATGACCAAGCAACTTCATCTCTGTGAGTCTGGAACTCTCATATGTAAAACAAGAGAATTGGCTCTAAGACACTGTGACTTTGTTTTAATTATAATCATCTACTATTG
This sequence comes from Peromyscus leucopus, assembly GCF_004664715.2. Taxonomy (NCBI): domain Eukaryota; kingdom Metazoa; phylum Chordata; class Mammalia; order Rodentia; family Cricetidae; genus Peromyscus; species Peromyscus leucopus. The sequence continues at coordinate 107,400,287 of NC_051083.1, forward strand.
CCAAATGTCAGAAGAGCTGACATAACTCTTACCCTTAGCAAAATCAACTCCAGATAAAGCTGTGGAAAATTCCTTTGCTTTACCTTTTTATTGTTCTTCCCATTGTCTAGGAATGGAATTATTTCTTACAAAATTACAATAAATAAATTACTCATTTGTCTACAAATTCATAAAATACCCAATATATTGGGTATCGATATATTTGAGAAATGCCATTTACTCTAGCAATGGTGTTCAATTAAGCAGGAAACTGTTTTCAGGAAGTCTATGCTGATAGGACAGAAAAGGGGAATTACCTTTGGAAACATTACCAAACACAATAGAATTCAACCTCTCCCAATAATCAGGCACAAGACAACAGGTAATATTTTTCACAGGGATGGTTTAGGAGAGAAGAGGGTCTACTACAATTTTGACATTAAATATGAACTGAACACAGTGCAGAAAACTAGAGGACATGATTATTTTAGTGTGTTCAGTGATGCCAAGGAAAACCCAGATTAACCACAAGTCTTTAAATTCAAACCTCAAGTATTATTATGTTTTTCTTGCACTGTTCTCTAAAGAAAATATGGTAAGTTTTCAAACACTCTGATTAGCACTCAAAGGATAACGATTGTGACTATGGTGTTGGTTTAGACTTCATTTGGCCTGAGAAGATGACGTACCGCAATTATTTATGTGCAAATAACACATTGTGGACATTTTTTGAGGACTGCTTTTATGCCAGGCATTGTGATAACTGTTTATTAAATATGGTCTCATTCAGGGTACTAAGAATGAGTGAACCAGTCAGAACACAACAAAGAGCCACAAGATCCAGATGCTCTGGTATAAAAGATTGTATAAAATTCTGACAGCTACTAGAGCAACCAAGCATTAGCTCTCTCCCAGTCACAACTCAGTGTTCCAAAGAATGTTACCACAGCAACCCTTTGAGCTCAGTTCCTACAACTAAACCATAGAGTTCCTGGAATCTCAGTCTGTTCCTTGGATTTTGTTCATGCTTCTTATACCTTTGTGCTGACGCCAGCTTTTGAAGTATTCAACACCAGCCTGGTTTTCAAGACTGAGCCATCAACCCACTGAAACAAGATGTAGAAGATAAAATGGGGGACAATATAGGAGAGTGAGAGACCAGATAGGAGACTATTAAAATAAGCCAGGTGATAGAGTTTTAAAATAGGGTGGTAGCAGGGAAATGGGAAATAAACGAATCCAATATAGCACAATAAACTGACATGATATTTTCAGGGAATTTATGTCCACAATGAACACCTAATTGTTTTATGTAATTTAAGTGCTTTGTCAACTGGTATATTTGTTTCAACATGTCAACCAAAAAAAGGCCTACTTTGGAGACTGAATTTCTCAGTTTTAAATACTTTGGGCAACATGTAGATACAGCCTAAGACTTAATTCGAAGAAGAGTAACAGAAAGGAACATGACCTTCCATGATGATTAGATCTATGCCAGCAGAAGGGGGTATAGCATGCCTCAATCTAAAACCTTCTTTTATAAAATATTAATATCCTGAATGACACGCCTAAGATACACACTGAGTGCTATTCTAATGGCACCTGGCCAAGAAAATTCCTTTTTAATACCATTTCATTAAGCACTCTATAAAAAAATTGTTTACTGCTAAAATTTATTCACAGAAAATAGAAACAGAATCAATGAAGCACTTTCCTCAGCATGTCCTTCTAAACAGTCTCTTGCATACACTAGTTTAATTTGTGTTGTTATTCTTTCATTCTTGCCGGAGAGGCCTTTATTTTGCCATTTTAATCTCCCAGTGCAGGACATTTAGAAGTAATCCAAATATCCTAACAATGACCTGTCCCATGTAGTCCCCAGTTATTTTGATACAAAAGCTGTCAGTAAGCCATGAGACATCAGAAGGAAAACATAAATCCTATACAGTCATTTAGACACTTAAACATGGTGGTATCCACAAGACCTGTCTGTTTCATGACTTTTCTTTTTCCTTTTCAATTCAGCAATTACTGTTTCTATCACTGTTCTTCAATATTTGCTTTTTGGAGGTGACTCACTTCAATTTGCCTGAAGCCTTGAAAAAAATACCTGGGGACACCTGACAGGTCTTTAAACAATTTCTGGAAGATGATTCACTGGCAAATTCAATCATCTCATACTGTTATATTTGTTGATGATTATCAGACTTTGATCAGGTAGTCATTAATTTAGAAGGCAAACTTTCAGACTCCTTTCACTGAACTCTGAATTTATTAGTTTAATCACAAATTTCATAACAATTCCCCAGTTGTTTCCATGGCCATCCTGAAAGAAAAGTCCCTAGGCAAGAGGCTAGCACAAATATTAAAACCACTTGACATGATTGCTCCGAAGGTTCTGCCTTTAAGGGAAATTTCATCTCCAAATCTTATTCAACTAGCTAACATCTTTTTATGTTCTAATGTTCGCCTACAAACCCATAGTTATAGTAACCAAGAGCAACCACTTAGTCCCAAAGAATTCTCTGTTTTGAAGTAATGGACTAGCTTGCACAGCTTCCTTGCTGTCCAAGATGCTTATGGACTTAGAAGCAAAATAGTGTATTATTCTTTTGCCATACTTTCAAATGGCAATAAAAATGTCAAAATGTCCATTTTCTTGGGAAAGCCTATCTGACTTTTATGTGTATATCTGAAATGTAAAAGTAAGGAGCATAGGAAAAAAAAACTTAAGAGGTGAGGTATAAGAAATGCAGGATTGATAGAAAGCATACAAAAAGAATATTGAGAGAAGACCATGCAGAAACTGGATATATATATATATCATATATAGTTAAAGAAGAAGAGGTTAGGAATGTTGGAGGGAGTGGGGGGATACAAAAGAAGTTGGAATGGGGAGAAATAGGGGTGAAATGATATCAATGCAAAACTCATGAATGAAATTTTCAAAAAATAAATTAAAAAATAATATAGCCAAAGACAGGAAACAAAACACCTTTAGATCTAAAAATTTTCCAACACTGCATCACCTACATTTGTTCCTTCTTGCAGTTGCAACATGAAAGCCATGATATAATTCAAGCTGATAAAGAACACTATAGAGCATGAAAAAACTAGGCTATCCTGACTCCCCTCAGCATCTTCATTCAGTTCAGAATCATTTTGTGATGACCCATGAATTTACTTTCACCCTTTACACAAAAAAAATAGTCTCATAAAAGTTTTCACATTATAGTTTGACAATATAACAATTTCATAGCCGTGTAGCTATCTAACATTTGCAAAAAAAATCACTATTAATTCTAAGAAGTTTTTCCTAGCGCTCATAAAAATAGGTCAAATAGGTCCTCCTTTGGTGCTCACAGCACCTGCAGGATCTTCAGATACAATAGGCGACAGTCACAGAAACAGACAGAACAGAATTCATCATGAAATTTCAAACAATACTTATCACCAGAATACACTGGTACTATACTATAAAATAGTAAAGTTGTAAATTCTGTATAATTATCTTATGAATAGCATGATTATATTATATTATAGTCTTGATTATGTTAAAATGATTCATTTATCAAATATAAGTCAATGTTTGGAATTTCTTCTGTGGAATCTTTACAAATTTGCCTCAGTACCTCAGGACATGTAAGATGTATAGGGCCCAAAAGACCCTACTAGCATTTCCACTTGGCTTAAAGCATCTCTTAAAGCAGATGTTCTCACCCATGCTGGACTTTAGAAGCACCTAGCAATTTTAAATGCCACCAATGCCTGGGCTCCACCCTCACCAGTTGAAATCAAAATGCTGGTGAATGACCCTGGCATCTTACTTGTAAAATGTTCTGCCAAGTGATTCTTGATGCACTTTGAGGCACTAACGCCATTTTTATTGACCGGGAGCTCCATTTAAGGACAAAATCAAGTCTTTCCATCCCTGTCTCTATCTAAGACACATTCAGGAAAGATGTACTAAGTGAATGAATGGTCCATCCATCTCTCCATGTTTCTCAACTAATTTTCTTGGTGTATCAGTTCAATCAGGCATTTTCTTGCCATTACCAAATCAGTGCTCTTGGTACCTTCCTGGGATCTCACATTTCTTAGGAGGATTATTTAAAAACTCTTTCCCTAAAGATAGACATGGTGGTGCTTAGCTATAATCCCAGCACTTGGGCCATGGAGGGAGAGAATGGGGAGTTGAAATTCATCATTTGCTACACAGTAAGTTTCCAGTACAGCCTGGGATACATGATTCCCTGTTTTAAAAGACAAGAACAGAAGTCATATCCCAAATCTCTACTCCAGACTTGTAAGACAAATTGCTAAATGGTCTTATTATTTAAAAAACAAAAAAGCAAAAAAACCTCAGAGGCAGATATTGGGGTAAAAACTGAGAGATCAGGGAAGCAGAAAGAAATCCTCAGCCAAAGAGAGACCTACTTCCTATATACCCATATCTATATCCCTTTCTGTCCTTACCATCTCACTTCCTCTCTCCGCCCAGCTACATCACTTCCTTTCTATATGTACAGACCTCCAGACCTGTATGGTTAACTAGTGTTGGAATTTAAAGGCAAGTGACACCACACCTGTCTCTGTTCCTAGTGTGCCCTTGAACTCACAGAGATCTGAATGAAAATCTTCCTCCCAAATGCTAGGATTAAAGGTGTGTGCTACCATTGCCTGACCTCTATGTTTAATATAGTGGCTGGCTTTTTCCTCTGATCCTCAGATAAGCCTTATTGGGGTGCACAAAGAAAATATCACCGCACAGACTGCTGAATCATATCCACTTGACTGGAGCTCAGGAATCAGAACTCTTAAAGTGCTAAAGATGGGTGATGGGCCGGGCCAGGAGGTCATGGCACTCACCTTTAATCCCAGTACTCAGGAGGCAGAGGCAGGTGGATCTCTGTGATTTCAAGAACAGCCTGGTCTACAGAGCTAGTTCCAGGGCAGCCAAGGCAACACAAATAAACCCTGTCTTGAAAACCAAAAAAAAAAATAAAAGTGCTAAAGACAATTGTTGTCATTAATTTTTCATGAAGTCACTGCACTGCTATATGTCAGTATCATTCATAAAAGGTACCTACTTTGCAGGAAGCCTTGCTGAGTTCATTTTACTTTGATCCAATTCATTTTGTAACTGCTTTTCATGAAATATTTTAAGTGGAGGGAGGAAATTTTTCCCATACAAATTAAACCACAATGGTCAATATGAAAAAAGTCACTCATGTCTATTGTATAGACTACATATTACTATCTAGCCTAATCCGAGCCCTTTGCCATGTTCTGCACAACAATTCATAGATGTTAACAGTTCACCAATGTTACTGATCATGTGTATCCTCTAGAACCCTCAGCCTTTTCCCTTCCATCCAACTTGGGAAATGTATGCTTTTGTACCTGAAACTAGACTGAGCTCACTAGCCTGTTTTTTTTTTCTTCTTCTAAATCTCTGGTTTATTTTTATACTACTTCTTTTTTCTCTTCTGTGCTAAAATTAAACACCTCTAATAAATCTTGACTACCATTCAAAACAGTGGCACTAGATTGCATGCAATTTTCCTTCAATTCTCTAACAAAATTCCTTTGGTTCTTTGCATTACTTTCATACCTTAGTTTTATCTCCTAATCTTTCTTCTCCTAAGGAATGAGGATGCTTTTCTAGAACAGTCTTCAGTTAGTTCAAACTGCAGCCTGCCACATCACAAAGGCTAATGAGTTCATGATTTTCACACTTTTACACATTTCCTAATTATCACAACAAACACATATTTATGAAAACAAGAACAGGCCCATGATTAACTCATTGCCCAAAGAATGGAATTTAGAACCTTCTAGAATAATTATAATGGAGTATCTGGCTGAGTTCTTTCCTCAAGAAACTAATTTAATGTACACCTATTAAAATAATGCCTTTCTGGATGTATTCATCTGATTTAAGGATATTGTCGATATGTATACACACAGACACACACATGTGAACATACACACAGGGTAGAAGTAATCATATAATCAGGCATTTGTAATTTAACCAGAAGAATTATTGGCATTTCTATTTTATAATTAAAGGAATCAAATGAGACCTCGGCAATATAAGAATCTGTGAGATTTAGAGGGAGAACAATGTACGATGTTGGAGAAAATGAATATAAATAGGATGTTAGGCATTTAGGATGCAACTTTACTATAATTTTCATTTCGAGTAGGCTAGATTTTTTTTAAAAAAAAAACTTACATTAGCAATGAAAAGAAGTTCTACTTTCACATGCCAACTCCCCTCTGCCAGCTAACTCTGTTGTCATTAGCCATACTACCTTGCTTTCCTATCGTTTGGACCGCAGGAGTCTTCTGCCCACTGCCTGAAGAATGCTTGTCAATGAGGAGGAATGTGGAGAAGGGACGATGTGGGCTATATGTTGTGCTGAATTTCCTTAAGCTACAAACTTCATCACTCAGTTTCTCCCTTCCCTAGCAGTGGGCCATATAAATTACTGGAAAGAGAGTAGAGTCCCAAACAGAGGTTCATTCTCACTTTTCCTAGTTCCCTTCTCTGCTTCTCTCCATCTCTGCCCTGGGTATTGATATTTAAAACTGGCAATTGACAGATAATGAATTTCCTATTTCCTCTCAAGAAAATATATTGTTTCTGGGTTTGCTTTTCTTTTCTTTGTTTTGTTTTCCTGTCACAGGTTCATTAGAGTCAGAATATTGTGCCTGTCTTCCAAGAGCCATTAACCACTAGGGAAGGTTCTCAACTTCTCATTAGCCTTCTGGTTCCATGAAGAACTTAGCTCTCTACTAGCCACACTCTTGTTGTAGGATGGTCTGTATGTCAAATGTGCTGTTCTGATTGGTCAATAAATGAAACACTAATTGGCCAGTAGATAGGCAGGAAGTATAGGCGGGACTAACAGAGAGGAGAATTGAGAGAACAGGAAGGCAGAGGGAGATACTGCTAGCCACCGCCATGACAAGCAGCATGTGAAGATGCCAGTAAGCCATGAGCCACATGGCAAGGTATAGATTTATAGAAATAGATTAATTTAAGATGTAAGAACTAGATAGCTAGAAGCCTGAGCTATTAGTCCAAATGGTTTAAATAATATAAACATCTGTGTTTTTATTTTATAAGTGGACTGTCAGACTGCCGGGGATTGGCAGAACCTGGAGAGAAAACTCTCCAGCTACACACTCTCTTATTTCTGTTTTTGTAGCATTGCATGCAGATTGGTAGACTATTTCCTGGCACCAAGAATGTTATCTGAAAGGCAGTATAAAACTGTATAGATCTTGACCAATTCAAGAAATCACTTCAGAGAATTTGTAAAAATCCTAAATCATAGGAACTGTCAATATTGTAAAGAGTTTGAAGGTCATATATCCTAGTGGTACTTAAAACTTCAATTGTATGTCTGTGGTGGGGGGCAGTCAGAAGAGAGTTGTAAAAGGATTAAAACTCCATTGATGAAAGAAAATTCCATTTTCTAAAAGATTTTTTATCATGTGTGCATGTGGTTCTGGTGCACATGTGTGTGGGTGCATGTGTGTACACATGTGGGTATATGCATGTGGAGACCTAGAGGTTGGTTATCTGGTGGTTTCCTCTATAGCTTTTCTACCTTATTCATTGAGTCAGGGTTTCCCAGTCAACCCTAGAACTCATAAATATGGTTGGATAATATTGACATATAGCTTACTCTGGGGCTCCCCGTTCTCTATCTTGCAAAGTAGAATTATAGGCAAGGTGCCATACCTTCTGGGCATTTGCATAGGTTCAGGGGATCCTGACTCCAGTCCTCTTGCTTGCCAAGCTGAACCATCTCCCTATCTCTAAAAAAGAATTTGTAAGTAAACTTGATTCTTTAACTGAAATAATCTGAAATACTTAGATTCCAATCATCAAGCCCCCTCTTATCCATCCCTCAGATAAGATGAAGTATGGACTCAGAGATCTAATATTCCCATAACATTGCTGAAAGACCACTGATCTATTAAAAATCACCTGATAAAAAAATCACCTGATAAAAATTGATATCAACACCGGGAAGCACAATTTATCTAAAGGCAGACAGAAATTCACTGGTAGAATCAAAAGGAAAACCAAGGTTATCTGGTAGCCAATACAAAGTAATTTCTAAATACCATATAATAAAACCTGAGCATGGTGGTGCATGCCTGGAGTCCTAGCATTTGAGAGGCAAGGGCAGGATGCTCAGGAGTCCTAGGAGATCCTCAGTTAAACAGCAAATTCGAGGTTACTGTCAGATAAAGGATACCTCGAGAAGAAAAACCTAGCACAAAATATTTTAATATAATTTATCCAACTTTTTCAAAAGATCAAGAATTAAACCTGGGGTTGGAGAGATAGCTCAACACCTAAAAGCACTGGCTGCTCTCAAAGAGGACTTGGTTCAATTCCCAGCAAACACATGGAAGCTTACAACTGTCTGTAACTCCAGTTCCAAAGGATCTAACAGCCTCACACAGACATAGGTGCAAATAAGACAATGCATATAAAATAAAAATAAATCATTTAAAAAATAAGTAGAAAAAAGAAAAAATCTTCTGTTCATTGTAAATAATTTGGATATTAAATAAAAAACAAATGAAGTAGCAGAAAATATCCCAGAATTCTATCACCCAGAGAAAACAATTTGGGTTCTCTAGTCCTTCAATATGTACAAAATAAATTTTTATAAACTTACAATGTGTCTTATGTGACATCACTTTAATCATTGACTATTATTGTATTTAATATATTGTAATTTATTCAGATAATTTTTATTTAGTATCTTTTGGAAAAGAATCATCTGCATTAAATATTCATATGCTTAACTATGAAGCCTAATACAACATATGTTCTTAAGTAGGCTAACTTAAAGGAACCACAAAATTCAGCCACTAATAAGTAAAAGTATATTATATATGTATTTTAAGTAAGCTTATAAAATAATGCATTTGCCTGTGACTTTTTCAAACATCCTTAGTTTTATTTATCTCTTTCCTTCTCCCCTTGTATTATCACTCCTCCCTGTCCTAGTTGCTTGCTAATTTTGTGATAAGACACTGAGCAAAAGCAACTTGAGAGAAGAAAGAGTTTACTACATATTACAGGTTACAGTCCATCACTGAAGGAAGCCAGAGCAGTAACTTAAGGCAGGAAATTGAGACAGAGATTATGAAGCCTGGCTTACTCAGCTACCTTCTTATACAGCCTAGGCCCATCTTCCCATAACAACACCAATCACAATGTGCTGGACCCTCCTTTATCAATTAGCAATTAAGAAAATGACTCAAAGACGGGATCACACGCCAATCTGATGGAGGCAATTCCTCATCTGAGATTCTCTCTTCCCAGGTGAATCTAATTTGTGTCAAGTTGACAAATCCTAACCAGTACACTTTCCAAATCCCATTTAAAGACACCCTTGATTTTTCTCCTTCTCCCCTTCATAACACCTGTGCACAGTGTGTGTGTGTGTGTGTGTGTGTGTGTGTGTGTGTGTGTGTGCGCGCGCGCGGTGTGTGTGAAAGAGAGAGAGCGAGATTTAAATAAAGTTACACCTCTTGGGCTGATAATACTCCCCACAAGAGCCCTAGATGTTTTAACAAAATCCAAAATCCGCAAGTACCAGACATAAGAAGCCTCCATTGAGTTGCTGGTCAGGGGAGTCCAAGATACTCCCAAAGCAATGTAAGTAATTACTGTTGTCTGTGGTTGCCTCCCAGAGATTGAAGGTAAGTCTCTATTGCTGAAGACACCAAAAACTTCAGACACAGGATCCGGAAATCAAAGCTGTATCTGTCCTAAAAACCTCTTCCGTAATGACTAGCATTCATAAGGTACCAAGGGAGGGAAGCAGACAATAATCTACCATGTTGTAATGCCTATGGACCTCAACAACAAATACCAAAAGATATCCCTAATGATGCAATAGTAGCACTTATAGCTTGAGGATAACTGTGGTGGTTAGTTTTTGTCATGAATTCAAAAGGGAGTGAGAGACAGGAGAAGATGGGAAGGGAGAAGAAGGGGTGGAAGTGGTATAAACACAGTACTCGTGTATGAACTTTTCTACAAAAAAGAGTGCTGGTATCGTTGAATGTGATCTTACTGCTCTAACTGGAAGAGAAGCTAAGTTCAAGATGCTTAGTTAATTAGATCACCTTACTGTTTTTTTTAAATTTTATTTTATAATTTAATTTAATTTTACATATCAGCCACGGATTCCCTTGTCCTCCCTCCCGCCCGCCCACTCCCTGTCTTTAAAGCACATTCTCCAACAACTACTTCACCATGCACCCTACTTACCCTATCCTTCTAGACAGGTCCCAGCTATTTCAATACAGTCTCTACTCTAGTAGGTTTTCTTTTTGGCCACCAACCAGCTCCCAAATCACGACAAGGAGACTAATTATTAGTTATGAATGCATTGCCTTATCTTATGCTTGTCCCACTAGTTCTTATGACTTAATTTAACCTGTTTCTCATCATCTACATTTTGCCTTGGGTTTTTTTTCCCTTTCTTTCATTCTGTGTGTCCTACTATGTGTCTGGCTGGCTGGTGGCTGCCTGGCTGCCTGGCCCTGGGCGTCTTCCTCTCTATCTCCCTTGTTCTCTGGAGACTAGATTCCTTCTCCTTATTCTCTCAGCCTACCAGCTCCACCTATCTCTCTACTGCCTAGCTATTGACCGTTCAACTTTTTTTAGACCAATCAGGTGCCTTAGACAGGCAAGAAAAAACAAAGGCAGCACATCTTTACGTAGTTAAATAAGTGCAGCATAAACAAATGTAACATATCTTTGCCTAGTTAAAGCAATATTCCACAACACTGTACCCTGATTGATAGATATCTTAAGCAAGAATCTGTCATTGGTAATCATTATCATCATTTACTAATATGTTGCCGCACCTTACTTATGGTTCTTTGACTTCAAATTCATACATAGATAAAGTAAATAAAAAGTGAGACTTTATGGTACCCTATAAGGTGACTCTGACCTGACTTTTCATTCATCTCCTGAAGACCCACTTAGGTTGGGCATTGAAAAAAATAAGGGGTTTTTTTTTGTGTGTAAAAGAGGGAAAGAATGTAAAGTTGGGTGGGTAGGGGCTGGGGAAATCTTGGCAGAGTAGTGAAAAGAGGAATAATAATAATAATAATAATAATAATAATAATAATCAGATAATTAACCTTCATTTGAGAGCTGGCAGATACTCAGTTTCTTAGTCTCAAGCAGGAGATACATAATTAGTTTAATCGTAACACTGCTGTCTAAGCCATTTCCTTAGACTTTAAGCTCAATCTTCACTGTGGTGATATATCATGAAAATATCTCTTACATTCTAAAAGACTAGAAGTTTGCTAGATTTCACAGCTGAGTTAATAATACACCTTGGGGTAAATTAAGACTTATGACTGATATCCTACTGTGTACCCAGTCTGTTTGTTTAACCTGTCTTTAAGAGAACAATGTAACAGTCAACCTTACTTGTCTTAGATTTCTATGTAATCAACGTTTACAACCTAAACTAATTCATCACTTTAATCTTAAGACTCTTCCATACCCTTGACCCAGAGAACAATATATGTGTGTCTGTTTGTGTGTTATTATGATAACAATTTTCTGAAAACAGCCAGTAGGATGAAAATGACCTTCTAAAATAGATATGCACCATGAATGTTCAAAGTAACATACAGATACTGCTTGATAGCATATATTTGTTATCCAGGTCAGTTGGGGTCAGTTGGAGTCAGTAAAGTTTCATCTCTTATAAAACACTGTTAAAGATTTTTGTCAAGTATCTCTCACCCCTCCATGTGATGCTTTCTGTGCTGTTCAATAAAAGAACAATGACCTATGTGAAGGACGTAGATACAGACAAAACTGACAGCGTTCAGGCAGTTGTAGGGACACAGATTCAGAGTCATGCAACAGGCATATTACAGATAAGCCAGAAATTGTAACAGAGAGACAAAAGACACAGGAACAGAAAAGTAGAGAATTCAAATCTGGGCTCACTCTTGGTTAAACTATGTGACATCAGCATATTAGTGATTCTGAGTTGATAACAAATGCAGTAAACACACATTTGGTGCCTCATGTGAGGACCCTTTGAGGAGCACATAAGGAATTTCCAATGCATTGAAATTGGCACACTTTGCATGGCTAGGTTTCTCAACCTAGGTTCTAGGTACATGATTCACTATTGCCCAATTTTTTCTGAGTATCTTATTCTGCCGTTCCACAATGTCTAACTTCCAACAATGGTTTATGATCTTAAATTCACTGGATTGTTAATGCTTGTTTTGATACCTTCTTGTTGCAATTCCCTCAAGGATTTACACCTTCCTGTCCCTCTTTGTTTTTTGTGTGATATTTTTTAGAGATTAAATATGTATTTAATTTCTTTTCAGGAAAAACCTACATTTTCTCAATATAGAGTATTGAATCAGTATGTACTGCGATTTACTGGCATGTAATATGTACTCAATATATGAAATAGAAAATTATAGATAGTCCCACCAATTTAGAGACAAGCATTTTTAAATTCTTACATTATCTAAAAGAAATACAATGGGAGAACACATGTAACCCTAAACTTTCAAGAGCTACAATGAAATGTTTAAAACTGGAGGCAAATAAATTGATGGTGTATTTTATTCAATCTAATACCAAATCAATACAAAATCACTAATGAATATTTACACATTTTATATAGTTTTGAAAGTTTAGTGTGTAGCAAATCACAGGCTCTAACTAGCACACTATTTGGTCAACATCCACATGTATCCAGTGGCTACCATATTGTACAAAGCTGGTTGGCAGTATATCCTTACAAATACTTGCTAGGAATATAAATATTTTTTAATATACAGATTCACTCAAATGCAAACATACTGCTTGTATTTTTATAACCTACTTTTTTCTCTAAACTTGAAAGTATTCCATATTACCATCAACAAGTCTTACTAATCCTTTTTACTGAGCATCATTTCCTTTATTGGCCTGTCTTTTTTGCTATTGCTCATTATTCTAATATCTCTCTTTTTCCTATTCTATTTGATTTTTGTCAGTTGTAGATGTTAAAATTTGACCTAACATAGTTCTTTTTTTTTAAATATTTTTATTTTATAATTAATTTAATTTTACGTATCAGCCACAGATTCCCCTGTCCTCCCTCCTCCCACCCACCAGCTTTCCCCCTCAATCCACCCCCCATTTCTACCCACTCCAAGGCAAGGTCTCCCTTGGGGAGTCAGCCCAGCCTGGTACATTCAGTTGAGGCAGGTCCAGTCCCCTCCTCCCTGCACCAAGGATGAGCAAAGTGTCTCAGCATAGGCCCTAGGTTCCAAAAAGCCAGCTCATGCACCAAGGACAGGTCCCAGTCCCACTGCCTGGGGGCCTCCTAAACAGTTCAAGCTCATCAGCTGTCTCACTTATCCAGAGGGCCTGGTCCAGTTCCATGGGGACTCCTCAGCTATTGGTTCACAGTTCATGTGTTTCCACTAATTTGGCGATTTGTCCCTGTGCTTTTTTCCAATCATGGTCTCGATATCTCTTGCTTATATAATCCCTCCTCTCTCTTGTCGATTGGACTCCTGGAGCTCCACCTGGGTTTTGGCCATGGATATCTGCATTTGCTTCCATCAGTCACTGAATGAAAGTTCTATCATGACGGTTAGGGTGTTCAGTCATCCGATCACCAGAGTAGGTCAGTTCAGTCTTTCTCTCTACCATTGCCAGTAATCTATAGTAGAGGTATCTTTGTGGATTTCTGGGGACCTCTCTAGCACTCTGCTTCTTCCTATTCCCATGTGGTCTTCATTTATCATGGTATCTCTTTCCTTGTTCTCCCACTCTGTTCCTGATCCAGCTGGGACCTCCCACTCCCCTAAACTCTCTTTCCCCTGACCCTTGCCCTCCATTACTCCCCCCTCACCCCCAGTTTGCTCATGTAGATCTCACTCTTTTGTCTGTCGTTGGGTGAACCCTATGTCTTACTTAGGGTCCTCTTTACTAGGTAGCCTCCCTGGAGTTGTGAGTTGCAGTATGGTTATCCTTTGCTTTACAACAGTTCTTTAATATATGGAGAATACCCATTATCTGTCATAATTGTTGTAAGTTGTTTACCAATTTGTTTCTCTTTAGCATTATTATACTCTACTTTGGTCCCCAAAACATACACAAATGTGCCTGTGTGTTTACAATGCTTCAATCATTTCACACATATTCTTGGCCTTTATATCATATTCAGAAAATCCTTGTCTGTTTGATATCATGTAAACATCATGAAAGCATTCACTTGCGTTTTCTTTTAATATCTTTATGTAAAAATGTAATCATTGTGGACTATTATTTAGTGTGCTATGTAAATAGACATAATTTTCACATCTTCCTAACTAATTGTCATCAAATTCTTTGTAGGGTAATCCAGTATTTTCAAATGCCTTAATGTATAGTAGGTTAGCATATTTTTGAATGAATAAAAAATATTAGTTTCTGAATATTCTATCCAATTGTCTTGGTCTATCTGGCTACTCTTATGCCTGTTATATACATTAGTTTTTTATAGAGTATTTTGACATCTAGTAGGATAAATTCTCTCCTTCAAAATTAGTTTTATATTTTTAATGGCTTTAGCTATATAATATTTCATTCTTCAAGATAAGCTAGTATATAAACTTGTCAATTTTTCCCCAAGAAATCTTTGTAATGTTTTATTTTAAAACTATGTAAAGATAATACATATTTTTAAATATTGATGGTGTCTATCCATTTATTCTTTGTGACATAGTATATAATAAATTGTCATAAATTGCCTATCATTATTATATATGCATATGGTAAAAATAAACTTGAGAAGGCTGGGCAGTGGTGGCACACGTATTTAATCCCAGCACTCGGGAGGCAGAGCCAGGCAGATCTCTGTGAGTTCGAGGCCAGCCTGGGCTACCAAGTGAGTTCCAGGAAAGGCGCAAAGCTACACAGAGAAACCCTGTCTTGAAAAAAAAAAACAAACAAACAAATAAATAAATAAATAAATAAATAAATAAATAAATAAATATACTTGAGAATAAATAGTACTGAAACATTCAGATCCCAGTTGTTTTTATTTACATGACTTATCTCTTATTTACAGTGAGATGTACTAAATTGCCTACTATAATTGTACTCCTGTATGTGTAAATCAAGAACTACATAATTCAATAAAATATAATATTTCACCATATATATGTTTCATGACAATTTGTTTAACTATTTAAACTATTTGTTTAAACTATTTGTTCCTTAATAATGGACAGCTTTTTGTTATCATGTCTTGACATACAATTATGTGTGTACACACTACAATAAACATTTAGGCTGACATTTGCAAAAGTCACTAGGGTTAATTGCCAAAAAAATTAAGTTGTTAAATAAATGTATAGTTTGTCATATTATAAACTGTTTTCCAGAATATTTGCATGAATTTACAATTCAATTAACAATATATAAATTGCTTATGTCCCAACATCTTCAACATTGTGTCATTTGCTGATCTGATAAACATTGAAATCTTATTTTGGGTGGTTTTTTTCTTTGATTATAAAAAGAAATGGAATTATTATATTTATATTTACTAATAATTTTTACTGCTCAGGTTAGATTGCTTGTTCATATCTTCTATTCACTTTTGTATTGAATTATTATTTTTCCTATTTCATTAAGACATTTAGGAAGAAATTTGCTCTTTTTCCCATCTTGTATGTTGCAGATATGTTTTTCTAGCTTTGAATTATTATATGCTACTTTTTTGTTGATGATATTATTTTAACTATGTAGAAGTTTTGATTTTAAAAATAAATAGATCCATAAGCAGGAATTAGATTGAAGAATCATAAATAGTCTCTCTACCAAAAAAAGAGAGAGGAATCCAGGACCTGATTGATTTATTGCAGAATTCTACCAGGACTTGGAAAAAAATTAATACTAATATTACTTAAACTATTCTATAAAATAATAAAGAAAGGGGGTATTCCAAACTCTTGCTATGAAGTCAATATTACCCTAATACTAAAACAAATAAAAACCCAACCAAAGAAAGGGAGAGAATTGTAGTACAATATTCCTGATGAACATAGATACAAAAATTCTCAGTAAAAGACTTGCAAATACAATTCCAGATCACATAAAAAATGTCATTAATTATTGCCAAATTAGTTTCCTCCCAGCAATGTGAGGGCTAAACATATATAAATCAATAGATATAATTCATCACTGAAATGAAATAAATCAGAAATCACATGATCATCTACATAGACATAGAAGAAGCTTTCAAGAAAACCCAATTCATTATAAAAGTCATGGAGAGGCTAGGGATGTAGGCAATATAACTCAACATAATAAAGACTGTTTGTGGCAAGCCCTTAGCTAATATCATGCTAAATGGAAAAAAGAAACTCAAAGCATTTCCACTAAGGTCAGGGTGTCGGCTCCTTCCATTTCTAGTTAATACAATGCTTAAAGTCAGCTAGAGTTATATGACAAGAGAAGGAATTAAAAGCAAGACATGCCGCACAGCGGTGGTGCACAACTTTAATCCCAGCACTTGGGAGGCAGAGGCAGGAGGATCTCTGTGAGTTCGAGACCAGCCTGGGCTACAGAGTGAGATCCAGGACAGGCTCCAAAACTACACACAGAAACCCTGTCTCGAAAATCCAAAAAAAAAAAAAAAAAAAAAAAAAATACACATGGTAAAATAAGTAACTCTTTTGCAGATGATAGTAAGAAATTACCTGAAGAAAAAGTAGGGAGTGCATTTTAACTTACAGGCATAGTTAAGGACATCCTGAATAGGCTCCAGTATCATAGGAAATACGACCACCAATTGATAAATGGAATCTTAGGAAAATAAAAATCTTCTGTACAGCAAGGGGAACAATCACTGAAGTGAAGAGGCAGCACAAAGAATAGAATCAAATCATTGCCAGTTAAATATTTTACAGAATGTTAGTACATAGGATATACAAAGAACCACAAAAACTGAACACCAAGACAACAACCAATCAAAGGAAAGACAATGGAACTTAATGGAAATCTCTCAAAAGAACAAATACAAACTACTACTATGAAATGCTTTAAAATATGTTCAACATGCTTTACCACCAGGAAAATGCAGATTAAAGTTACATTAAAAGATTTCATGTCACTCCAGTCAAAATGACCATTATTAGGAATACAAACGACTACAAATTTTACCATGTATGAGAGGAAGTGGGACCACTTATATGCTATTGGTAGGATTGTAAACTCCTGCAGCTACTTTGGCAATGAGTCTAGAGTTTTCCTATAAAAACTAGAAATAGATCCACCATTTTACTCAGCTATACTCCTCCTGAGTATATGCTCAAAAGACTTTATTTCTTACTATAGAGAGACTCAGACATCCATGTTCATTGCCTCTCTAGTAACAATAACTATGACACTGAATCAATGTAGATGCCAATCAATTCATTAATAAATTATAAAAATGTAGTATATGCACACAATGGAATATTACTCACCTGTGAACAAAAATGAAATCATGAGATTTGAAGGTAAATGGATGGAATTAGAAGAAAAAATTTACAATGTGTGAGTTCACCCAGACCCACAAAGACAAATACATAATTTTCTCTCTTACAAAAGGTTCCTAGCTTCAAATCTTTTGCTTTGGCTGTTTAGCATGGAGTATAGGTAGAAACTAGGAAATTAGAAAGGTGCCATTTGTCAGGCACTAGTAGAACATAGTTGAAATAAAAGTAGAGTGTATTGGGGGCAGAAATGCTTAAGCAGGTGGTGCAGTGATAGGGATGGGGAAATGAGAGGTCAGGGGAAACCTTAACCAAAGTGAAGTATGTTTGAAAAAGGTACTTGTAAACCTATGATCTTTCAAACTAATTTTAAAAATATACACAGTAAGGAGGCAGTAGAATATTTGTGACATTCAAGAACAGGAAGAGAATAATAGGAGCTAAGGGTTTGAATGGGAATGGGGACATGGTAAAGGAAGGTGGATATGGGTTAACCAAATCTAAGAATGTAGACAGACGCCTTATGAAATCCCACTAGTTTAACAGAGCATAGACAGAGGATACAAGATCAATTTTATCTCTCAGTAGCTCTTTGTAATGACAGCTTGCTCTTATTTAATAGATACAATAACTTCTCAAATGCACCCAGAAAGTGAACTGGAATTTTTTCAGTCATTTCCTATTTCTTACATTAACTGTTTTGGTGAGGCCAAACTATTGATTTTTCAACTTAAAAACCCTCTATCAAATAGATTCTTTCTGGAGATCTGATGATTTTTTAAAAAAATTTTCCATCCATACCTAAAAGTGAACTGTAAATCAAAAGCATCAATAGACTGATTCTACAATATCCATACGTATCATGATAGGAAGCCTTTCCCATCTTAGAAAAGAGGACTCCAAAGAGAGATGGTAGCCATTACAGGACCTAAACAGCTACTCAACAGACTTTGGTTCGAGTTTTTTTTTTTTTAAATCTTCCACTTGTGTCCCTTGAACAGACACTCTTTCACCAGTACCCTTTTTTGACCTCAGCTTGTATGACTTTTAGAGTTCACTATACTATGCTGGCATGAAAGTTGTCTATCAGTGGGGAGGAGCAAAGAACTTACTGAGAAGATCAAACTTGTTAGTGAAAGAAGGAAGTGCTACATCCCACATGCTAATCTGGGAGTGCCAGAATACGGAGGGAAAAACAGTGCCAGAAATATCTGCCACATTAGCAAGTTCAGCCCCAATTGCCCCTAGCACTCCCAACACCAAAGGATACCTAGAGATTTGTTCAGATGCTGGGATCAGAAAGCCTAGGTTCAAGCCACTTCTTGGCCAATTATTATTAGTTATATGACCTTGAGAAAATTAACCAACATATTTCTTTTAAGGCAACAATACTAGTGTTTTCATCATAAAACTGTAATTTGAACATAGTTTAAATGGAACAAAAAACCACATACACAGGTTGGCAAGATTTCTCAGCATGTAAAGGTGTTATTGGCAAGCATAATGTCCTGAACTTTATCTCATGAACCCACATAGTAGGAGAGACCTGTCTCCCACAAGTTGTTCTCTGGCGCCCTTAAGTGCCACCCTCAACACACAAATAAATAAATGACTTTCATTTTATAATTTTAAATGCATGTACAATACATTGAAATTTCCGAAGTCCTTTAATTTTCTCCCTCTTTCATTACTGAAAGGTAGTTTGAAATTGAATACTTGACACTTTAGGTTGACTATATGCAACAAGAATAGTCCAGCCAGTCCTCACATGTTTTATAGCCTTGTTGGCCTTCAGGGGACTTAAACATACTGACTTTCCATAACAATCTAGATTATACTGAAAATGACGTTTTATCCAGAGTTCTTTTGCTCAACAGCATTTTATTTGGTTCAATTTCCCTTGGGGGGAAAATACGTAATGAACGACAAGTACTCAGGTTTCTACACATCAAATCAGAATGCATGGCATAATCTTTGCTGAATCTTCTTCTATATTCATTTTTGTCTGTCTGATCAATCTAATTGTTGCTATATTTAAACTGATCTTGACAGTCGGTATCCTCAAAATTCATCATCTATTTAAATGAATAAAATATTGGATCTCTTCATCATTTTGAGATTCAGCTCATTTTATAAGTCATCCTTATGGTTAAAGGAAGCATAAGATTATAACTAATATTTCTTTATTTTTACAATACATACATAAATATAGACAGGTGCTTAAAAGGGAAAGAGAAATACATGAATCCTATTGTTGGGGAAGTAGTGGTTCTTCATCCTTCCTAATGTACCTTTCCATGGAAGGATCTGCATTAGCATTACTATTTTAGTCTCACTTCTGTTGCTGTGATAAAATGCTTGCCAAAAAATAACTTATGTGGTTATTTCTCCACTCACTGCTCCAGGTTACAGCCCATCATTGTAGGAAAGTCAAGGCAGAAGTCACATCACATCCACAGTCAACAGCAGAGAAAAAAATGAATGCATAAATGCTCAGTTGCTTGCATTCACTTCTCCACTCTTTTTAAAACACTTTTTCATGTTTTTAATTGAGATAGAATTATATCGCTTGCTTCCCATCTTTCTCCCCTCAGCTTCTCCTAGTTATCTTCCCTTGAACTCCATCCCCAAGTTGAGAGCCTCTTTTTCTTTCTTTTTTTTTTTCTTCGAGACAGGGTTTCTCTGTGTAGCTTTGCACCTTTCCTGGAGCTCACTTGGTAGCCCAGGCTGGCCTCGAACTCACAGAGATCCGCCTGGCTCTTTTTCTTTCTTTTATTGTTACATACATATACATGTTTATGTATGTGTATGCAGAAATATATGCACATAAAACCTGATATGATGCTTTTGTTTGTGGTGATATATTGTGTCCCCCAATATATGGTGTACCCTAATAAAACTTATCTGGGATCAGAGAATAGAACAGCCACTATATTAGACATAGAGGCCAGACAGTGGTGGCACACGTGCCTTTAATCCTACCATTCTGGAGACAGAGATCCATCAGGATCTCTGTGAGTTCAAGGCCACACTGGAAACAGCCAGGTATGGTGACACACTTCTTTAATTCCAGCACTTGAGATTTCATGTCTTGCTTGGGAAAGACACATGCTTTAATCCCAGGAAGTGATGGCAGGAAGCAGAAAGGTATATAAGGCCTGAGGACCAGGAACTAGAGGCTTTTAAGCTTTCAGGCTTTTAACAACTGTCCAGCTGAGATCCATTTGGATGAGGACTCAGAGGATTACAGTTTGAGGAAACAGAATCAGCTGAGAAGTTGACAGGTGAGGTTAGCTGTGGCTTGTTCTATTTCTCTGATCTTTCAGAACTCACCCCAATACCTGGCTCCCAGTTTTTTAATTAATAAGACTGTTTAGAAATTCGTGTTGCATTTGTTGGTGGTGTGTGTAGGGTTTCAAGGCTAACCACTCTGAACTGGATAACTAAAATGGGAGTTGATCCCTGGGAAAAGCTAAATCTCCTTCTTCCTGTAATCATTAGCTGCCCATACTCCTTGTCTAGGGGTGGAACCTCGTGAAATTTTTTCTCTTAAATATTAGCATGTCTATTGATAATGCCATTGTTCTGATCTTGTTTGTGCAGCCATTTCTAGGAGAGGCTGTTTCATGGCAGACTTCCTGTAAGCCAGGTGTGGTGGTACACACTTTTAATCCTAGCACTCATGTGGCAAAGGCAGGCAGATCTCTGTGAGCTCAAGGCCAGCCTGATCTACATAGAATGTTCAAGGGCAGTCAGGGCTACATATCGAGACCCTGCCTCAAAAATAATTAAACAAAAACATGAGAATGTCAACTTAATAATTAGCACCATGATTTCTCCACTCTTACACAGGTCAGGACACCTAGAGAATAGTGCCACCCACAGTGGGTTAAATCTTGTCACATCCTAATCAAGACAATTCTACACAGACATGCTCACAGACAAACCCAATGTATACCATCCTTCATTAAGCCTCTCTTTCCAGGGGATTCTAGGCTATGTCAAGTAGACAAAGTTAAATATCACAATAAGAATCTCAAAACTACAACTGAGGAAAGCATATGAGAATAAACCTCCAAGCTTGTTATGTAAAATAAATGAGCAATGTGTTTTTAAACAAAAAATATTTACTTTTGAAAATTCAGGATGATACTACCGTTACCTTACCTCAGGCATCAAAGTAGTACATAATTTCTGTCCTACTTAAAATGTCACAAATAATTTAAAAGCCAAGAAACTATTCTAACCCACTTTTGAGTTTTAAAAACTCTGTTGTGTCTGCATATTTACCTAACACACGTCTTGAAAAGTAGTAAAATGACCACTCCGTGTGTATTACAATGCGTGATATGCAATATAAACTAATTTGAAATGAAGCACAAGAAAACTGACAAACCACACTTATTTATAATTACAAAAATCAAAAGTAGTAAGCAACTCATTTTAAAAGTTAGGCACAAATTATTGGAGATTATTATCTCAATTTACTAAAGAATTCACAGATGTTTTAAAAATCAGTATGCTTTACAAAATAGCATTTTAGTTATGAATGAGATACATATTACATCTTCCCCAAAGTAAAAGGGAAAAATACACTTTTTCCCTTTTATGGAAAATAGATTTTTTTTTGTCCACATAATATATTCTGATTATGGTCTCCCCTCCCTCTAATCCTTGAAGTTCCTTCCCAATTTTTCCTCCCATATGTATCCATCCCCTTTCTTTCTCGCATTGGAAAACTAACAGGCTTGTATTGGAATAAAAATAAAATATAATAAGACAAAACAAAAACTAACACATTGTGATTGGGCAAAACAAAAGGAGTCATTTTGTTGCTATGGTTTTTTTGGGGGGTAGGGGGTTGTTTTTGTTGTTGTTTCAAAACATTAGTATTTGGCTTTGGCCTAGGTCCCTGGGCTATCTAGTCTTATCATCAGATATGGGTTACATCTTATGGAGTGGGCTATCATTGCACTAGCATATTCTGCAGGCGGTATTAATGTTAATTCTTCTTTGAAAGTTTGGTAGAAATCTGTGCTAAAACCATCTGGCCTTTGGGCTTTTTTTTTTGGTTGAGAGACTTATTAACTGCTTCTATTTCATTAGTTGTTATAGGTCTGTTTAAATAGATTTTCTAAACTTGATTTAACTTTGGTAAGTCGTATGAATCAAAAAAATATATACCTTTCTTTTAAGTTATCTAATTTGGTGGAATACAGGTTTTAATGTATGTCCTTATGATTCTCCATATTTCCTCAGTATTGTTATGTCCCCTTTTCATTGTTAATTTGTATAATTTTCTCCACCTTTTAGTTAATTTGGATAATGGTTTGTCAGTCTCATTAATTTTTTCAAAGAAACAGCTCTTTATTTTCATTGCTTTTTTGTATTATTGTTTGTTTCTATTTTATTGATTTCAGCCCTGAGTTGATTATTTCTTGTGTCTATTCTTTTTGGGTGTGATTTCTTCTTTTGTTTTGGAGTTTCCAGCTGTTCTGTTAAGTTGCTAGTATGAGCTCTCTCCAGATTGTTGTTGTTGTTATGTAGGCACTTAGTGCTATGAACTTGCCTCTTAGAACTGCCCCCAATGTGTCTCATAAGTTTGGGTATGTTATATATTCATTTTCATTCATTCTAGAAAGTCTTTAATTGCTTTAATTTCTATCTTGACCCATATTTCATACAGTAGTAAGTTGTTCAGTTTCCATGAGTTTGTTAGCATTCTGTTGTTTCTGTTGTTGACATCCAGTTTTAACCCATAGTGGCCAGATGGAATAGTGAAGTAGAGAATTTTTCTTAAGTGCTATGAAATTCATGAAGCATAAAAGCAAGCTTTGAATTCAAAATGCCAGACCTAGCATCTATAGTCCATAACTGCAATACACTACTGTCTTAGTTAGGGTTTCTGTTGCTGTGATAAAGCACAAGCAACTCGGGGGATAAAGGGTTTATTTTTTTCTTACAACTTTCAGGCCATACTCCATCACTAGTGGAAGCCAGGGAAGGAACTCAAAGCAGTAACCTGGAAGCAAGAACTGAAGCAAAAGACATGGAGGAATGCTGCCTACTGGTGTATTCCTTATGGCTTGCTCACCCTACTTTTTCAACAACCCAGGACCACATGTCCAGGGATGGCATCACCCACAGTGAGTTGGACACTCCCACAGAAATCATCAATTAAGAAAATACTCCCACAGACTTGCCAAAAGGCCAGTCTTATGGAGGCACTTTCTCCATTAGCATTCTCTCTTCAAGCTAACAAAACACAAGTACAGCTACCTTTACAGGAAAGAAAAGTGTTGCCTGCATTCTTCTAGCACGCTATAATGTAGTTACAAAGTATAAGGCCCCATGACTTGATGTCCAGTTTCAGAATTCAATCATTGTGAGACATAGTTGATAGATAGGTTCCTGTATGTATTCTTAATTGAATGGTATTATTGGGAAGCAGAAGAAAACAATAAGAAAGTTGATCACTGAGGGCATGCCCTGGAAAGATATATCTGAGTTACAACCCTCTTCAGCCTGTTTTTCTGCTTCCAAATTGACAAGAAATAGGCAGCACTACTCCAACAGACCCTCTTGACCAAGAATGCTATGCTTGCCTCAGGCTTAAAGCAATGAAGCCAGCTGACTACAGATCAAAACCCCTGAAACAATATGCCAAAAGAAATTGTTTTCTTCTTTTTAGTTGTTTATGCTGGATATTTTGTCATACCAAAAAAAAGTCCAATTAATCTACTCACTAATCAGAACTTTATCATGTTAAGTCCAATGATTTAGCAAAATGTATGAAATGTTTCTTGTATGCCAAGCACTATAATTCACATTGACAAAGGAAGATAAATAAGTCCATATTGTTAAACCTATATAATTATTATTATGGACTTTGAAGGATAATAGGAATTATATGGTGGGAAAGAACATGGGAGAAATACGTAATTTAAATTGGAATATTAAAGGAACATTCAGAGGGAAGGGTGTGTAAGCTAAGCCCCCAAAATGAGTGGTTGTTGAAACAGGAACGACTATAGTCATACAGGTTGTGTCCACTCGAAGTTTATATGTTGAAATCTTAACACTCAAAATGATAGTATTAGTAGGTAGGATTGTTAGGAGTAATTAGATCATGAAGTCACAGGAATCACAGATGGAATTAACTCTGTATAACCAAGCACCTGAGAGAGCCTCCCCCTTCTATGATGTCAGGGCAAGACAAGAAGCCATCTTTGATAAGCCAGAAATAAAACCCTTTATGAAGAAAGTAGGTTCTCTCTAAGGACTCGATCTGCCACCCCATTGATCTTGGGCTTCTAGTTTTCAGGTCAATATAAAGTAAAGTCTTGTTATTGCAAGCAACCTAGTTTATGACATTTTGTAATAGCACCTCAGATTGATTAAAGGACACATCTCACAAAAGCAAGTAATTTTCCATGTAATTCAATATATTAATCTGTCCTCTCTCAAGCGTGTTCTTTATTCTCCTTTGATAACCTTTCCCCACACTAAGACTCTATGAAGTCTTACCTTTATTTTTCTAGCAATAATATGGTGTGTACTATTTGATAGACATTATTCTTACTAGTTTACATATATTAATTCACTTAATCCTTACAACACTTCTATTATCCTCATTTCATAGATGAAGAATATAAGGTAGAAAAACATTGATAAGCCAAAGATCACACAGACATCATCTGATGGTACCAGAATTTAAATTCAGGCATTCTTATCTCAATTATACTATCTTTAAAACGTTTCATTTTAATTTTTATATTTAGAATGTTTATCTACATCTTATTGGTGATATTATAAAAGGTTTGTTATGTTCAGTTTCCTTGCTACACAGTTGTAACAAGGAAATGATGTACCTAGTTGAATACATAGTCTTAATGCATATTTTAAGAAATACTATACTCTACTTTACTTTTTCCCATCATTCAAATTCCTGCTTAGATGATGGGAAATGATCTTCAGGATTCATCCCTTACTGAAGAGCCCTGGCAGGTAATAGCTGCTGAAGAAAGGAATGTTACTCTTCTCTGAGAGCGTGACCACTGACTCCACACTCAGGCACATATAGGCAGCACTAATTGGACTCAGTAGGTTATCACACAAATAAATGAAGACATGAAGTTTTTTTTGTTTCTTTTTTTGTCTTTTTTTGGGGGGGTGTTGTTGTTTTGTTTTTGTTTTTTGACAGGGTTTCTCTGTGTAGCTTTGCGCCTTTCCTGGAACTCGCTTTGGAGACCAGGCTGGCCTCGAACTCAGAGATCTGCCTGCCTCTGCCTCCCAAGTGCTGGCATTAAAGGAATGCACCACCACCGCCTGGTGAAGACATGAAGTTTTGAGGCAGGTGTATTGGAAGGAATATGAGAAGGAGCTAGAAAGCAGAAATGGGGTGTATAGTATGCGTCATTGTATACATTTATAAAATTCTGTAAAAATAAAGAACCACTAACAACTATGAAACTTAAACAAAAAAAAACTATTAAATTCTGATCAAGGTACGGTGTCACCCAATTATGCTTCCAATATTTGGGAGGCTGAGATAGGAGGATTGCTGGTCTCAAAATACAGACATGAAAAGGGGGAAAAGGTAGAGGTAAAAGAAAAATTAAGATACACAAAAAAAATACTAAATTCTTACAGCTTTTGCCTGCGTTTTGGCTTTCAATTATTCTATATGGCCAATCTGACTCTCTCCATACTGATATCACTGCAATGAAATCACTGTATCTTTAAGCAAAGTAAGATTCTTACTCATTTTTTAACATCATTGAAATATTTTTATTTACTATAAAATAATCATTTACTCCATATTAACAGACAATAATACTTCTGTTCATTAGTACTTCCAGAAAAATCATTAGAGTTCTACAATAATACTATATACTGCAAGGAGACAAAACATGTGCTGAATACCTTTTCAGTTCCATAAGTTATGACAGGTGCTAGAAACACAAATGAATAAGATCTGGTCCTTGCCCTAAAAGAAATTCTTGTTGTAAGAAAAGGGACAGAGAAGTCATACATGACTATGGTACAGGCTGTCAGTGATCAGAATAAAGTGGATGTAAATAGATAAGAAGAGAGAGAATGTAAAGACATTGTCAGTCCTTGATGTCCTTTCCCATAGAAAGTGGAACTTAGGCTAAGTTTTAAGTGACAAGCTAGAGTTCATAAGACAAAAAAAAAAAAAGGTAAAAAATCATTCAAGACAATGCCCAAGGAACTGCTTGTTTATATTTTGACCTGGAGAACTGAATTTGTATTAGAAAATGACAACCTATAAACACTGAGAAGTAGACACATATCAATTTACAAAGAGCTTTATATGTAATAATGTTTACACTCAGAAAGGGAAGGGAGCTAAAGGTTTTTAAATAGATAAAACACATGATTTTTTCTATGTGTCACACTAGTGAAGTTAACTTATGGGAGAGCATCCAAAATTAATAAAATCTGATGCAAAAACCTTGAGAAATGAATAAAGGGTATTCTTTACAAGTGTATATTTACAGAAGCTCATCAGTACTGATTCAGTACTGAATTGCATACTCCACAGATCCTGGTCAGCTACCAACAACCTCCTCAATACTCTGGACTGAAGTGAATGGACTTGTATGGAGACAAAGCTCTGCATTAGAGCTTGGCTACTAATGAAGATTCACTGAGATGGTTATAGCTTTTGAGACAAGATCAGGAGAAAAATTGCTAGAAACCAACTTTTTATCCTTGGTAAAGGACTCCCAGTTGAAAAGTCTACTAAATTACACAGAGAAACTAAAAGGTACGTTGAACTTAAGTAGTAGCCTTCTCTTGGTCCCAGACTATTGAAGAAATAGTAAGGATATTCTTCATACATGATCTGATACATTGAGCTCTGCATCAGGCTGTTTAAATGATATGTAATTTCACTTTATAGACACAGCCTTTTAAAACCTTATAATAATTAGGACTATCTTAATTCTGATGACTAGAAACTCCATCCCATGTTTGTCTTTTCTAAAAGAACATTTTCAGAGGGGATTGGTGACTTGATGAGTCAATAAATGCAAACCTCAGGGGCAGATCTTGCCAACTCCAAGCTGATCTTGATGCACAAACTCAAAAGAAACCAAGGCAATTCTCTCATTTCTGGTTTAGACCTGATTTATTCTAAGAATAATAAAATTGTCACATTTTTACCAGGCTCTTATTATCCCAGTTTCACATTCAGGTGAAAATGATATTTCTTCCTCCAGATTCTTTTCTTTTAAGATTTATTTTTAAGCGTGTGTGTGTGTGTGTGTGTGTGTGTGTGTGTGTGTGTGTGTGTGTGTGTGTGTGTAGAGGTATGGGCCTACAAGTGCAGGTGCACACTGAGTCTGGTTACTGAACTTGTGTCTTCCACATGACCAGTACATGCTGTTAACCACTGAGTCACCTCTCTAGCCCCTTCCTCCTAATTCTTGCAGGTGAATCTCACTAAGCAAATTATTTATCTATCACAAAAACCACCTATGTAAACAGGGATACAATTAGCTAGAATACTCCTATCACTGGGAGTGAAGATGGAAAGGGCGTGGAAATACCTATGGAAAACTCATGGGCTTTTCTTCTTAAAAAATAATTAAAAGTGATGACAACAAGAGGGAACTGAAGCCCAAATAAATGAAACAATTTCCCCAATGTTTTATAACTGGTGAGTGGGAAAAGAGGAAATGAATCTTCTAAAGCCCACTTTCCTAGACACCACAGTGTCTTAAAGAATGTTAACTGGCCATCTCAAGAAACTGCAAAACTTGAACTTAAACATGCTTGGTCAAATACAATCAGTCAGATAATGTAAATCCCAAGAAAAGACAAATAATTCAGAAATCTTATTGGCTTTGAAATGTTCTAGACCAAGAAGATAACACTCCCTATTAGAGAAAAATCCCATATTGATTGAAGAAATAGACACTTGGATCCTGTATTGGATGACCTTTAAGAATGTGTATGCCTCCTTTTGTATACATTAATTCCATGTCTGAGAAAAGAATCCATGCTCATGGAGATTCCTTAAATATATTCATTTGGTTGTTAAGGTATAGAGTACACTCTTTGAAAGCAGAAATGAATTGGAATCAGTGTAGCCACTTACTTCCTGCCTGACCCTTAGGATTCCTTTATGAAACTGGTTTATAATTCCCAGAGTTGTGATAACTAGATGAAATGCATATAGGTCCTGGAACAAAAGAAATGCTGAAGAAAGAGGAATTTAGTGGCTTTTTGTTTTCTTGATTGGCGTATTTATACAGTAACATTTTAAAACAAGGTTTCACCACATATCCCTGCTGACCTGCAACTCACAGGATTCTCCCTGCCTCTGCTGCTGGGGTCAAAGCTGCCTGCCACTGTTCCCCGCTGATACAATGATTTTAAAAATAAGATGCCTCATATTGATAGATCTTTCACAGGTAAGGTAATTTGTACACTCAAACTGCCAATTACCTGTGCCTATCAAATAAGCAACAATCTGTCAGTAAAAATGTTCATGTCCAGAGAAATGTTTCCCATTTGAAGAACTTTGAATTAATTCCCTTTGTAAAGTGGTGATGTCTCTTGGAGCATGCTAAGTCAATCACTAATTTGTGTGCCTTCTATCTTTGTATATTCCTATGTTCAGACACATGCTTTCTTTGAGTCCTGGAAAAGGGTTTTCCTGCCAATGATTTACAGACCTTTCAGTGACCTTTTCAGTAGAAATAGCTTCATTTTCTCAACCCTGTCATTTAAGGGAAGTGTTCTAAATGCGTTCTGACCACCTTTTTAAACAAAAAACTCACTCTATGATGGGGCAAAGGCTACAGGTCTGAGACTGGGTCAGGCACTAATGTACTGAAGTCACAGAGACAGCCCAGAAAGGCTAAATAATTGAAGAAGGGAGAAATATTGGTAATTAGAGCATCCCAGCTTTATGACATTAATAATACTTAAGGGACACTGAGCTTTACATATACAATTCAATAGCCTAGTTAAGAAAGAGTGCAGCATTTACTCATGAGAGGGAGAAGGGCAAGGTTTCTTGATAAATTGTGGTTCTGATTGCATAGCACAGAGCCAAAATACATCTGAAAGTCATTTCTTTCCATTTCATTACAGTTTACAAATTCTATGCCTAATTTTAGGCATTAGCACTCTAGGCTAGATGTATAATAGCCTCTATCTCTAATCCGATGAGCCATTACAACACAGTTTATAGTATCATCCACAAGAGCCTGTTGGAGCTACATTCTGCTTATGAAATACAGGACTATAAAGCAGATGGGGGACCAATGAAGGCTGCAGACAAGCCACACCAAGAATGTAGCACTGAAACATCACTTTAGTTGAAAGTCCATGACAAAGAAGACACTAATTTATACAATCGAAGTTCTACCATACCTTGGAAAGAGAGAACTAGACATAAATTTAAGACATTAGTAATCAAAAAAGAGGTGGAAACATAATTTTTATAACTTGTCAGTTAAATAATAAAACATTGGGGAAATTTTGCTATTAAAAAAAGGCAGGATATTCATAACACCGAGTTTCTGGGTCTCCTTAACAGCTACATTTTTTCTGATAAATACAGTTTTTTTTTTTAATTTGTGCTATTATGTCAGGAATTTCAGAATTCTTTCTCCAGTAAGCAAAATGCTAACAATAAAAGGAAAACAAAAAAAAGGTCAATTCAGTGATCAACAAACAGAAAAAAATATGAGAAGTGAAAATTATCTTTCAAATAAACTTGATAATATTGAAAAAATCTTTAATTTGGAATACACTAATTTGAAATTCTTTAAACCTCAACAAGATGAAGTTGTGGGTTAATATT
The DNA here is from genome assembly GCF_004664715.2 of Peromyscus leucopus. Lineage (NCBI taxonomy): Eukaryota > Metazoa > Chordata > Mammalia > Rodentia > Cricetidae > Peromyscus > Peromyscus leucopus. The sequence goes on from NC_051083.1 coordinate 107,430,672, forward strand.
ATACTATTTTTAAAATACTGGTATACCAACACTGGAAGAAATATAACAGTACTATATGAAAATTATGTACTATAGCAACACTAATAACCAAATAATTGGTATTGTGATTAATAGCAATTCTTGTGTTTATTAAAGCACACTTAGTTGAGCCAATGCTTCATGACACTGTAAATTGGCTATGTGCTGTTGGTTATCAAAAATGGTACAATTTACCTTTTCAAAACAGAGTTCTGCACTCATTTCAATGGCCTGGATTATTGTTGTTGATACATCAGGAGACAGAACAACAATTAATATGAATGCAATATCATGCACACATAGAAAAATGAGTGCAATAGATACATTAAAATGTAAATACTGTGTAAAGCTGGATGATGAAGCTGCAGGCGATATTTTTCCTTTGTATTTCTCTTTATGTTTTCCGATAAGCTTGAATTACTACTGCAATCAGGTGGGCACGTTTGGTTATTTAAATTTGGCTTTCCTCTTTCACTCTATCTTACAAAAAAACCATTAGAAGATTTCCTGCAAAAGCTATTTGATCATGTCAATCTGTTAAATAAATAAATGCTTAAAAATATTTAGCATCATCCCTACAGTAAATGCAGAATTAACCATCAATTCTTGAGTTAGGCATGCAAAGTCTTCCTCAAACTGATTCCAAATTCTCTTTGCAGAATTATCTCCCACCACTCCCTACAGGAATCCTGCATTGCAGACAAACATTCCCTGTGTGTTTCCATCTCAGGCCTTTGTTCTTACTCCTTGTGCTTAGACAGGCCCTCTGTGCATCTTTGCTTATTAAATCACACCAGCTCCCCAAAGCCCATCTCAAATTCCGCACCCCCAGGAAACCTTTTCAGAATTATTTCTCCCACCTCCACATCACCATAGCATTTTGTTCATTCCTGGTGTGGCATTTCTTACACACTGCCTTATGGTAATTAGTCAACATAATTATCTTTTGCTAGCCAAGACTAGGAGAACCTGGAGGAGAGACTGGATCTTATTCAGAGCTGTATTGCTTAGAGGGCCTAGCAAAACAGCTATCCTAGTTGAGTTAAGTTAACGTCAATGCTGCTGCAACAAATATGTTGTGAGGCTAAATTATGAGGTACCTAAACCAAACATTTGGGGCCAACAAGGCAAGATAAGAACCCTTAAAAATGTAAGCTCAGAGAAGTCAATTTATTCATCATATTTTTAAATTTTAATGATCTATAGTAATGGGATAAGAAACTTGCACATGCTGCTCTGTCCTCAAGGTTTAAGCATGGTGAAACAAAATCAACATTCTCCCAAGCTAAAATTCTAAAACATAGGTCTTGCAAATTTTGCTGGCTTGAAGGAAGAAAGGAAGGAGAGAAAGGGAGGAGAGAAGAGAGGGAGGGGGAAGGGAAGGAGGGAGGGAAAGGGGGAAAGGGAGCTGAAGCTTCGTTGGCTAGGAAAACTGTTAAGAAAAGGGGGAAAAGGGGGACAGCTGGTACCTTATTCCTGTTTCTCTAAATCCTGAGCACAAGACTATCACATAAGTGCTTAATTAACATGCTGAACTGAGCTGAACTCCTACACTGACAAAAAGAAAGGATATTGAAAGAAATAATTGTTCAGATACCGTGGTTAGAACAAGTGTTTACTACTCTTTGCATTTAGCATTTACTTAACAAACTGTATCTACTGTTATTATTCCATAATGTAATTCTAGCACTTAATCCATGGCTACCTTTTCATCTGTGTGGAACTGTCAGGAATCTTGAAAACTCAGGAATGACTCATGGTAAAGACTACCTCTCTATTTCATTTACTTTGGGAAAGCTTTTCTGAAAGCAGTGGTCGCAAGGCATGGTTCCTTCGTGCATTTCTCTCTTTAAAAAAAAAAAAAAGGATTTGGAAACTGAATTCCAGATCCAAAACAAGTATCTGCATCCAAAGCCGGGAAGTGGACTCCTTGCTGTAGGGTGATGAAGGTGGGGGTGGGGCTGAGTAGGAGAGAGAGAACCTAAAACACATTATGGTGTTTAAATGAATTGCTTGGATAATGAAGAGTAAAGGGCGATTTTTCTCTTTAATGAAGAAATGGAAATAATATTTTCTACTGCAAGATACAAAATTATTTGAGAAACCCAAAGTGACATCTAGAGCATGATTGGCATGCATATCCCAAATCACGGATTCTGTTCTTCAAATGTTGGAAACCGAATATTTTAGCCCAGAATTCTTTCACATTTGTCTTCAGGAGTCAACATTGACACTTCATCACAAAAAGTATTCTGCCACAAGGAACTGAGCCTGAAACAGAATAAACAACATTTTGTTTATGTATCATATATGTAGAACAAATTAGCCTTCATTATTTTTTGTGGGGGGAAAAGTGACAGTTTTTGAAAACCAGACTCTGCTGAAAAAATTGACCTTTCAGTCTACAAACACACCATTTAATTTACAAGAGAGGTAAACCCTTTTGAATTGTATTTACCCAGTTACTTTAATAAAGGTTAGGCCTTTCCAAAACAATTGTAAATGTGGCATTTAGCTTCTCATATTTTCCGGAGCATTACTTGAATCTTGGGACTCAAAAGAAACAACCACAAAATAATAATAAAGCAATATTAGGGTTCTCCCCAGAGTGAAATAAAGTGCACAGTCTACAGATTAAAATCACATATTTAGAATTTTATATTTCAAAGACTCACTAACATCATTAGATTTCAGAAAACGTTCTTAACATCTCCTTTGGGGAAAAGATGGCCAATATATTCATCAATTCATTCATAAAGCAAAGCCAATTGTTGATACACACTGGTATTAGTTACTGAAAGCTGATGATTATTAAAAATCCAGAAGAACCATTGGGTAATGAAAAATACAGTAATTAAAATCCAAGGGGTGAAATCTCACATTAAGATTCAGAAAGGTTCTTATGATTCTATGAAAAAGAATCAAATGTGAGAGATTCTAACAAAAGCCACAGCATTTCAAAGCAATCATGTTTTTGTTTTGTTTTGTTTTGCTTTTCTAATTTGGCAAACATAGCAGTACACTCTCTTACAGCATGAGTTTACTTCTATTGTTGCTTCATGGGATTCAGAAAGTTAGAGTAGATGATCTGTGCAAGAACAGAGATTATTATGAAAAGGATGTTGACTTTGGAGACAACAAAATGAGATTTCCACCCTGGCCTCTGTTATTTTTCTGACTATGTGACCTTTTATGAAAGCCATTCAGCATCTCTGAGACACAGTTGCTTTATTTCTACAATGAAGACAAAAACGTTCTCATCCAACTAGATTGCTAAGGCCGTGGTATAGATAAACAATGCAATACTAAATGCATAAATGTTAGGCGATTATTTTATTTCCATGCCTTTACAGAGTAAGTAAATCAAAAATATGCCACTGAAGCAAATAAAAGGAATTCAGAGTTGTGGAGATGACACTGTGTAAAGCTCTTGCAGTGAAAGCATAAAGACTTGAGTTTACCTCTACAGCATACGCATAGAAGCTGGGAACAGTGGCACACATCTGTAACCCCAGCATTTGGGGCATGGTCAGCCAGTTTCACCAAAATGATGAGCTTCGGGTTCAGAAAGAGACTGTCTCCAAACAGTAAAAATATTGTGTAGAATGATAGAAAAATATACCCAACCTCTCAACTTCTGGCTTCTGCAAACACATATATAGGTACACACACCCTCATGCACACAGGCATACACACAAAAACAAAATTCTATTACTTGTAATGCACAGAAAAAAATAGAACCTTAGTGTATCATATGAACTTCCTTAGTACTAATACAGATGTTGTCTTTGCTTGACAGTTCTTCAGAACAAAATGACAAATAACAGCTGTATGATTCCCACAAGTTACTTGCTGGAATGCCTAAAGAAAGATCACTCAAGGTCATTGCTTAAATTTGATACATTTCCTTCATTTCTGGGAAATAATTTACATGAGCATGTAAAGCAATACAGCCCCCCTGCTTATTTTGGAACTTTCTTACAGGGTAAAGTGGTTGTTTCAGAATAAGGTATTTCACTTTGGGTTGTTCAACATAACTATCAAAGACGTATGTGGTGGAAAAGTACATATAACAATACGAATAACTGACATTTGAATAGTGCCGTTAATGGTACCCAGGGCCTTATATACACTAATCAATTTCTCTATCATCAAGCAACATCCTGGGACAAAGGAGTATCTCTGTGTATACTCAAATTCACAAAGATAGCAAAGTGTCATCAGCCTTTTGCTCAGAATTTATGATCACTAACTTCTCAGGGCAATCCAATCACTGGTATTGTTACATCTCCTAGAGTGTAGAGCCTTCCTTCTACCTCGTGGCTTGAGTTGGTCTTTGTGGACTTTATCATATTTCTCTGTAGTTTTATGGAATCTGTCAGATGCCTTTATCTGGCTGTACTTAACATCTGAGTGTCTCTTAGCCAGGCCCAGTTCCAAGTTCTGACAGGCCTTTCCTGATTTCTTCTATATTCATATTCCTTAAATGATGGTAATTTCAAATACACTCCCAAAGGCTTTAAGAATAGAAATGTTTTAACAAATGCATTGTGTGGAAGAAAGTCGGTTGATAGACATACATTTAGTCAGCAAAGAGCATATTAAAGAAGGAAGTGGAAATCTTGGCATGCTAGAATTGACCAGATAATTGAATAGCTAAACATATTGTGCAGGCAGAGTTTCTCTGTGTCTCGACAGCCCCTTACTGTGAGAAATAACCACTCATAACCACTCAAAGACATAATATTAATTTTAAGTGATCAGCCAATAGCTCAGGCTTGTTACTACCTAACTCCTACATTTTAAATTAACCCATATTTCTTATCTACCCTCTGCCATGTGGCAACATCTTCTTTCAACAACGGCTCATTCATCTTGTTTCTCTCTGTGTCTGCCTGAGATTCCCAAGACTCTACACTTCTTCTCAGCATCCTCTTAGTTTGGCTCTCCCACCTAATCTCTACCTATCTAGCTATTGGTTAATCAGATTTTTATTAACCAATGAGAATAGTATATATTTACAGTGTACAAAGATTATTCCACAGCAATATTGTCATACAAATGCTGATTTTACAATGATTTACAAATATCTGTTTACTAATACCAGTGAGAAACACAAATAGTGCACCAAATGTTAAAGTAGCACAAGTAATTCAATTCATAAATTTTATTCTCTAAGAAACAATACATGATTTTTTTAATTTTTATTTTATAATTTAATTTAATTTTACATATCAGCCATGGATTCCCTTGTTCTCCCCCCTCCTGCCCCCCACCTTTCCCCAGCCCACCCCCCATTCCCATCTCCTCTAGGGCAAAAACTCCTCTGAGGATTGAGTTCAACTTGGTAGATTCAGTCTAGGCAGGTCCAGTCCCTTCCTCCAGGCTGAGCCAAGTGTCCCTGTATAAGCCCCAGGATCCAAACAGTCACCACATGCAATGAGGACAGGTCCCGGTCTCACTGCCTGGATGCCTCCCAAACAGATCAAGCTAATCTACTGTCTGACTTATCCAGAGGGCCTGATCCAGTTGGGGGCTCCTCAGCCATTTGTTCATAGTTCATGTGTTTCCATTCATTTGGCTATTTGTCCCTGTGCTTTTTCCAACATCGATCTCAACAATTCTCACTCATACAAACCCTCCTCTTTCTCGCCAATTGGACTCCTGGAGCTCTACCTGAGGCTGTTCTGTTCTCTGACTTCCAGATAAGTTTATTGGGGTGTACAATATATCATCCACAGGTCATTAGTAAACTTTTCTCAGAAATCAATAAACAAAGTGCTATAGCTTGATCTTAAGTTCACAACAGAATTTGCTTACAACATGCCACTTATCTTCTGTGGAAATTTTTCCATGTATGTCCTTAACTGAGTATTAACAACCCTTCCCCATCTTTTAGCTCTCAAGAGTGTTATCTTAACACCTCCCTCACTCCCTTTCTTGGCCTTATATAGAAAGCATTCATGCAGGTTAACCAAACAAAAGCCAGAGGGATAGAGATGTAGCTCAGTAGCAGAACCAGTATGTGTGCAACTCTGCCTGGAGTCTTCCCATAGCACTCAAAACAAAAACTAACGATCATAGTTTGTAAAATGTGAACCAAAAGGCCAGAGGCTTCCCACAGACATCCTTTGTTTGGCCTGCACAGCGTTGTTCTAAATTGTTTACATCAATGCTACTAGACTAGATGAATGCATTCCAGTTTGTAGTTTCTACAATTTTGAACTATAGAAACAACCAATTCCCAATATTCTTAACTATTAAAATATTGAGTGTTTTATTTCATCAGGGCCTGGTACTGGCTCTCTCTCCTACAAATACCAGAGCCACCGTGCTTTTTCCCGTAGATTTCCTTCTGAAAGGTCACTTGAAATTGAATGCCAACTGTTCCCCATCAGCACAGCCCCTCTTTCTTCACTCCCTTCTTCAAACATCAGTGTAGATACTTTTCTCTCACATTTTGAACTTGTCTTTTAGTGACAATATCCCTATAGCTACTTGTCATTTTTTCCCATAAAAACAAGATATTTGCCATTTATTTTTGTCTTTTATGGCTTCTTCAATGTTTTACGATCTCTTTTCAAAATTGACTTTTCATATGTTGTTAGATATTCCATCCATACCTATTTAATTAATAAACCTTCCTGGGATGCTCTTAATTTAAATAAGCTCTCTCAGGAGAGATCTTGACAAATATACAATAGCTCCAAAATATTTATGAATGATCCTTCTAGTTATAGTTCCCTCATTGAATCAGAAATTCCTCATAATTCACACACAGCTCTATTGATATACATCAGCCTTGAATGCTTCAATATAATATAGAGTCCTTGTGGACAAGGTATAGCTTTGGTATGTCTAAGGCCTAATAATAAATCTACATAATAAGATTGAGTAGAGATTTTACAGTTATGCCTATTGGTGGCAATGCAGGGCTTAGGAGAGTTTAATTGAACAACAGGTAATGGGTAATAGTTGAGATAATTGATTCAGGGTTCTATTTTTTGCCTTTACAGAATAATGGGAATACCTGTCTTCAAGAAGTCATAAGGCCTTGGACACCCAGACGTCTATAGCAGAAGGGAAGAACCTATTAGTACCAATATATTCTATAGGGTAATATCTCACTGCCTAGCATCAATATCTCTTTAACTCTAGAAGAGTTGTAGTCCCGAATCGATTATAAATCAAGCTGGATTTGGAGTTGGAATGTGGCTCTCTCCATCTCTAAACCCAAGCATGTTGCTAAAAGAAAAAAATCAAGAGATTCTGTTTTATATCAGAAGAGGCAACTGGTGTGTGTCAGGAGAAAACCAATAATCTAAGGACCATTGCTATCAAAATTCTATTTTTTATCCATGCTTATTCTTGATTTCTTGGAATCCTCCCTTACATGTCATATCATCTTTAAATCCAATCTTTCCATTTTGATATTAATAATGTTCAAGTTTTCCACAGTGAAAATAAGTCTTCCCAATAGCAATCTCAAGTTTCCTGGAAGAAGATGGGGCCCCACAACAATGACTCTACTCAGTCCAGAAAGATGCCACGGTACCTAAGAATATTATTCAATGATCAGCTTTGGACAGTTCTAAGATGAGATGGTCTATCATATTACACTTCTAGCCAGAATCTCAGACAATCTTATCCATTACTGAGCCTGGCTGCAGACTCTACAGCTAGCCCTATTGAGACCTAACTATCTAAGCTTTCTTACAGGACCCCACAGAGATACCATCGCCCCCTAAATAGCAGGAAGTAATTCCCAAAGGTTTCTTTTTTCTCAGGGTTATTATGAATGGATGGTTATAGGGTTGGGGATAGAACAATACAATTTGGACTCAGTATTCTCCTTTAGAAAAGAAAAAGGGGAATTGATAGGTATAAGTATTAAGGTAGATTATTGTATTTATTAGTAAACTAATTAATTCAGTAAAATATCAGCTGTAGATAATTTGCACTGATATGGATTCTTATATATTGATACAAATGTAAACTATTCTTATATTCCTATTTAAGATAATTTGTATATTGATACAAATACAAAACACATATTCCTACTCCTGTTTGAAATATTTTGTATATTGATGTAAGTGCAATATTTTATTTATCATACTGTATGTATATTCTTTCTGTTTAGGATATTTTGTATGTTGATACATATTAAGGATATTATCATATTGCATATTGCACTATACATTTCTATCTCTGTTTAAGATATTTTGTGTATTGTCACAATTTTGAGGTCATTGTCCTTATATGGTACATCTGCTTACAGACTGTTTACCTTGTTAATGTGAAACCTTAGTCCTTAAGTTATTTAGGTAGATAAGACTTGCAGAACTAGAGTCACCCATGCTTTTCATTTCTATGGTTACGTTAGTTAAGTTGTCCAGATTTACAGAAACATATGTCAGATGAATAGGTAATCTTCAAATTCTTCATAGACCTAGAGAATATGGCATGTAAATGTTTTGATAACTTAGAATTCTGTTAACATGAGACACAATTGCTTCTGGCAGCACCTATATGATTCTGAGTGAATGGTGAACTTCTAAACCATTTCTGTTTGGAAGTTTGATTTCTTCTTGGGACAAAGTGGCCCGCTGGGCAAAGAACTGCCCTTGACTCAACTGCTGACAGTATGAATGCTGTCCTTCCTGGATGAGCAGGATACAAGGAAAAGCAACTACTGAACCTTGCCAAGACAGGGTAAGATGGTCTTTCAATATTCCTGCTTCTGAAAATGGTCTGTCAGATATTCTAGGCCTGTAGCCAATTTTGATGCCTCAACAATGCTGAGAAACTTTAGGCGACTGTCCAGGCTGCCAGCTGTCACTGTCTATTCTCACAAGAATTTTGTAAATTTCTTGCTTGCATTTTCCAATTTCTCAGGTATTATTATGTTCCTTCTCAGGTTTTTGATGAAGTTGAACTTGATAGTTACAGTTACAATCGTCTCATATCTTAGCTAGAAGATATTAGTATTAGAGTTAGAATCTTTAAGATAGGACAGCTATTGGAGTAATCTCAGTAATTTGTCATTTACTCATGTTCTGGACATTTAGTATGTCTTTATTGTTTGCTGTTATTCTTGTTGGTTGTAGTTCCATTTTTGTTTATGTTATTTCCCTTTGCTTTTCCTGGAAAATACTTGATAATCATTTTTATTGTATATAGTTTGCATTGAGGTTAGAACCTTCTTATTTAGACAAAAAGGGGAAATGTAGTAGTATTTGCTCCACCCATGACCTTGGGCTATATGGTTTCCTGCTGTTGTATGTGACCTCTTATAAGAAATTGGGGAAGGGTCACATGCCCTTTCTCCCTGCTCCTGCCTGTGAGGTGGATTCATTCCCAGTCAGATGAAAGGACAGCTTCAGCTGTCTACTCCATTCTGTATTCATGAGTGTCTTTCCTCAATTTATATCTTAATAAATTCTGTTACCCATTTAATAGACTCACATGGATTGATCGTAATAAAATTGAAATAACTGAGACATAATTCCTTTCTCATATTATTTAGATAACAAAAGGGACAACAAAAATCCAAGAAAGGGTAGTATATGTATGGTCTCTAATGCTGTCTACTGGCTTGTTAGCAGCCAGCAGGACCCAGACACTGAGCTGAAACTCAATTCCTCAGTGTGATGGGGCAGGCAATAGTAAAGACAAAATCAAGGTAGGGGTCAGTTCTATGGAATAAAAACATTGGGCAGCTACCAACATAAGGTTTCAAGCACAAGAAATAAAACAATAATCAAAACCAAGACAAAAGTACTGGCTCTTAGGATAAGAAAATGGGTCAATTATCAGAATGAAGGGAAAGGTCAGGGCCAGCCTGGCAACAAGGGGAATTGAGGATGAGCAAGGGAATATTGTTCTAGAACTGCTGACAGCCTCTGGCAAAAATGTACCCTAAAGCCAAAATGAACAGCCATTTCTACTGACAGAGAGATAGGGAAGAAAGGGAATCCTACAGAAGAGTGATACTAAGGCTGACCAGTTATCATGAGGTCCTTGTGAATGGCTAACTGGCTAGTAATCTGCCACTTAGATATAACAAATGCATGCAAGAACTACAAAATGCCTTATTTCCTTGGAATGCAGTACTTTGTAAAATCAAAGGGAAAATCAACAATTAGTAAAGGGAATTCAAATGTCACACATTCAATACCTTGTAGCATTTACAGAGTTAATACAAGCTTACATCATTTAGTACCATAAATATCCTTGAAAACTGTAAATTTCTTTTTACAAAATCAAATAATTTTAAATTAACCATGGGGACTTGCTATTTAAGCAAACTATGAAATTAAACCTTTTGTAAAGTTGAGACTCTCATGTGTTATGCAAATAATTTCCCTCCTGATTATGTTCCTATATTTGTCAATTAGAGCCCCTTACTGTGAGAACCTTTCAGGATAAGTGGCAACACTGGACTTTGGCATCACTCCTGAGAGCTCGACATGCCCAACACTTTCACAAGCAGGATATGACATTTAAAGGGCAGTGAGTCAAGGTCACTTTCATTGCTTCACAGTCCAAACAAAAATGACACTATTTGTAGACAAATGTACAGATGTGACCAAGAAAAACAAGGTCTCTCAAACCCTGACTCATACTGGAAAAATGGTAAAACTATTGCCAGGAAATGTGAGGATCATATGAGTATCCAGAATGTGAGGCTACACAGAGGCTTGGAGCTACACACAAATAATGCTAATAAATATATATACCAATATATGGACTGAAATCTCCAGACCAGGTTATCCTAAGAAAAGCTAGAGTGGCAACACTCACTCCTCTCTGCTACTTATTTTCTTGATGGCTCCTTTACCCTTCTCCTCTCCAAATGAGAAAATATGTACCCTATTTCTAGATACAAGTGTAGTAGTAAAGACTACAAGCCAGTAGGAATCCCAATCTGAGTAACATCTAGAATTGAACTCAGGTTGAATAGGAAGGCTAACATATTAAGAGTATTCCTTTCCACCTGTTCTCATTCTCTATAAAAATAAATTGGGATACATTAGCTTCCTAGAAAAGGGAGAATTCAGAATTAGACATTCAGTACAGAGAAACTGGTAAAGTCAAATTTAAGTCAAGTAGAAACAAAGCACTTGGCTCACTGAACTTTTCACCTTCATTGAAAAAGCATGGGCTTAAGTGTGTGAGAAGTCTAGAAAGTCAAAGGGATTCCCATAGGCAAATGTAGGATGTCGAACATCGGCCAAGAGGAGAATAGAATACAGCTCCATTCTGAGACTTATTTTCAGGACAAGGTCAGCCTGAGCTCCTCTTCTAATGTTCATCCAGTCTTCTGGGAGCATCTTGGGTTTCTCCATGTATTTAGTGTCTAGCAACCCTACCATGCTCAGAGTAGCAGCATTCTGTGGGAGTAAAACTGCCCAACAAGGTAAATACCCTCCTTGATACACTTTCCAATGTCAATGCCTTAGTCATCATCATCTACTTGATATATAACCTAGTAAATTCAGATATTTTACCCCCAAGGAATGTTACTAAATGGAGGAGTGCCAGACAATGAAAATGACTGGCTTTCTAAAATGCAGTTTAAACAGGGAACACCAATAACTAGCTAACTGGGAAGCTTCCCCTCATTTGAATGTTAAATTTCTAACTAAAGAGGCTTCCAAAGATTAACCAAATAAAAGGACAAAGAAAACACATTTTCAAAAATAGTGAAGAGATTTTTTTTGCCTTCTAAGACTGGTTTCTTGGGTATGGAGCTTGGTGGTAGCACACTTGCCTGGTAGCATGAGGCCCTATGTCCAATCCCACTACAAAAAATAAAAATAAATAAATAAATTCGGCTTCCATTTGTGCCTCAGGATCTGAGAAAGCCAAATTAATCTCAACTGCATTCCTGAAATGAAAACCTAATTGTTGGCTTTATTGTTGTTCAGTATTTACTCTTTAAAAAAAATGGCAAAATCTTATAAAGTAAGATCTATCATTCACGTGAAGTATTATCTCTGTCTACAAAACTGCGTAGTTCAAGCAAATTGAAATGATTTGTATGATAAAAAACTTCAAGTCTTTGAAGAAAGAAATTTAAGAACATATCAGAAGATGGAAAGAACTCCCATGCTCATGGCTCAGTAGGATTAAGATAGCAAATGGCCATCCTACCGAACGCATTTACAGATTCAATGCAATCCCCACCAAAATTCCAACATAATTTTTCACAGATTTATAAAGGAAAATTCTCAATCTCATATGGAAAAATAAAAAATGTAAGATGGTTAAAACAATCCTAAACAATAAAAGAACTGCTGGAGGTCTCACCGTTCACAATTTCAAGTTATACTACAGAGCTATAGTAATAAAAACCGCATGGCATTGGCATAAAAACAGACATGTTGATCAATGGAATCAAATTGAAGACATAAATCCACACACCTATGGACACTTGATTTTTGATAAAGAAGCCAGAAATACACAGTGAGGAAAAAGACAGCATCTTCAATAAATGGTGCTGGTCAAACTGGATGTCTGCATGTAAAAGAATACAAATAGATTCATATTTATCACCCTGCACAAAATCTCAAGTCCAAGTGGATCAAACCTCAAAATAAAAACAAATATACTGAACCTGATAGAAGAGAAAGCATGGAATAGCCTTGAACTCACTGGCACAGTATAAGACTTCCTGAACAGAACACTGATGATGATAGAGCAGGTACTAAGACTGGAAATTAATAAATGGAACCTCATTAAATTGAAAAGTTTCTGTAAGGCAAAGGACACCATCATTCAGACATAATGGCAGCCTACAGAATGGGAAAATATTTTTAACAGCTACACATCCATTAGAGGACTATTATCCAAAATATATACTCAAGAATCTAGATATCAAATAAAACAAATAATCCAATTAAAAATAGGGTACAGATCATACACCCAAAGGATTCTTCAGCCTACCACAAGGACACTTGCTCAGCCATGTACATTGCTGCTCTATTCACAATAGCCAGCACCTGTAAACAACCTAGATATCCCTCAACAGAAGAATGGGTAAAGAAAATGTGGTACATTTCCACAATGTAGTATTACTCAACTATTAAAAAAATGACATCATGAAATTTATAGGCAAATGAATAAAAGTAGAAAATAATCATCCTGAGTGAGGTAACACAGACCCAGAAAGGTAAATATGGTATGTGTTCACTTATATGTGGATATTATCCATTAAATATATGATAACCAACCTACAATCTGCAGACCCAGGGAAGTGAGGAATAGAGGAGGGCTCTAGGAGGGACACATGGATCTCCCTGGGAGCGGAAAACAGAATGGGTTTTATGGGTTGACTGGAGGCAAGTCGGATATGAATTGGAGGGTCAGGTGGGGATACGGAGGGGATGTAGTGTTGCGAGACAGAATATAGGGAGGGACAGCTAGAATCGAGGGACATTTGAGGTATGTTATGGAAACCTAGCGCTGTGGAAAATCCCTAAATATATGAAGTTGATCTTAATAAAGTCTCCTAATAATGGGGGCGATTCAATCCCCACTGGCCATCTCTTGTCACCAAACAAGTCTTCCAGTACCAGGACTAGGTTGCATTTACTTGAATTGTTGGCGAAGGGGGGGTCCCATGGAAATCCCCAGGCAAACTAAGCTGTTGTTGAAACAATGAATTGCTCTCCACAAACTGACTGAGGGGGACCCATTGCCAAGGACAAAATCCTCACAACTCATTGTAAGTCAAGCTGCACTCTGTATGGATCCTTAACCCCTACATTCTAGTGTCTTTGTTACAGGAAGGTACCCTACAGGCTACCAAAAGAGAAACACTAACAACAACACAGACACAAACTTTTGGCCCATAATTTGTCCTACCTACAAAATAGACTAGGACAATGGTGGCACAGAACTTGTGGGAATATCCAACCAAAGTCTGATTTAGCTTAAGTCCCACTCCATGAGCCAGAACCAAGAACTACAGACTAGATAGCTCAGAGATGCAGGGTAAAACAAAATACTACTGTTCTATAACAATAAAATAACTCCTAATGATAGTCTGTTATACTCATAGATCAATCAATGCCTTATTCAGCCATCATCAGAGAGGCTGCCTCCTGAAGCAGATGGGAACAGATGCAGAGATCCACAACTAAACATTACTCAGAGAGAGACATCTTAGAACACACAGCTCTAAATGGGATATCTCCATCAAATCCCTCCCCACAAAGCTCAGGGAACCCCACAGAAGAGGAAAGAATTTAAGAGCTAGAGCGGGTGGAGGACACCAGAAGAGCAAAGTCCTCTGAATCAGCTGAGCAAGGCTCATATAAACTCACAGAGACTGAGGCAGCAAGAACTGAGCCTACAGAGACATGCATCAGGTCCTCTGCAAATGTATGATAGCTTTCAGTTTAGTATTTTTATGGAACTCCTGAGTATATGAATGAGTGGGTCTCTGACTCTTGTGCCTACAAGTGCTATTTTCCTTCTGTTGAGTTTCCTTGTTCAGCCTCTTTGTGATGGTTTTGGTTTTATCTTATTATATTTTATTTTGTCATGTTTGGTTGTCATCTTCTAGGAGCCTGTTCTTTTCTAATGAGAGACAAAAAAGGAGTGGATCTGGAAGGGATGGGAGGTGGGGGAGGAACTGGAAGGATTAGAGAGAGGGGAAACTGTAATCAAGATATAGTGTCTAAGAAAAGAATCTATTTTCAATATATGAAAAAAAAATTTAAAAATCACTTGGTTCTATGAGAAAAAAATGAGACTTCACTAACTATAGAAAATTGACATTGCTTTCATGTTCTGTCATTACAAGTCCCCATATGTTAAAATGTGTCAAAAAACTCTCATCAAAACATTTATCTTGGGCCAATAAAACCAGTTTTCCTACCACCTACCTTATGTCTTCTGTCCCTTTGTGTTCCTTCCTTTTCCTCTCACTCCCCCTTCCTTCACTCCTTCTCCTTCACACCCTCATGTACTGATGGAGAAACTTTTACACCACTCTTAATTAAAAAGAGGAATTTGAAGAGATAAACAAGCCAAACAAATAAATAAGCCAAATTTCATACAGTCTTTCCTAGTCACCAATATACTCATCCACTCACCTCTCTAAACTGAAGAACCTTATCCAATGCAAAATGCTGGATAAAGGAATGACATTATAGTAATTGGAAGCATTTTAGAAAAAATTTAAGGTCCCAAAATAGATTGTCCTAAAGATTCATCACTTATGGAAAGGACCCAAAGTTTGAATATATTCATTAACAAGAAGTAAGAGTTCTTTACAATTCTTATTTACTTTTTGGGTAGACATATGTGAGATCCCTAGGGTTTAGGACTAGTAGTATGTGCATGTCTGCCTCTACCTATCTATCTGTCTATCTGTCTATCTATCTATCTATCTATCTATCTATCTGTCTATCTATCTACCTACCTACCTATCTCTGTGTGTGTGTGTGTGTGTGTGTGTGTGTGTGTGTGTGTGTGTGTGTGTGTGTAGAATGGTGAATAAAGATGATGGAGAGGAAGGAAGAAAAAGCAGGGAGCAGAGAGGGCAGGTCAAGAAAAAGGTGATTGGAATTTCTAACTTTTGGGTCCATTCCAAGTGTGCCAGCAGAAAAAGAGTTCTCAAAACTTCCCCAAGCCCCCTCCCTTAGACATTAGGGGTCCTGCTTCTAAACTATCACTAAAAATGCTATTTTGGTCCAGTCATCTGCTGCCTCTTTATAGGAGAAGACAATAACAAATCTTCAAAGCAACTGAAAGAAATTCTTTTGCTGTATTTTAAACCAAGCTTCTGCCACATCATGTGTCAGCTGGAGAAGATAGCAGCCTCCAGCAGAAGACTAACACAATCCAGCTGAGCCCCGGTATCTTACAAAACTTTATCAGCCCCCAAAATAAAACTTTCTAATTATGGACAGGAAGTGAAGGAGGTGGCAGGATACTCAATTTCCATAAACTCAGACAAAAATACTTTGTACAAATCAAGTTAATCTCAACTACATTCCTGGGATGAATGACTAATTTTGGTTTGTTTATGTGGTCTATAATAATGACCAGTTCTTTTAAAGTGAGATCCATCATTTATGTGAAGCAGTTTACAAAATTGCTTGGCTCTACAAGGAAAAATGAGACCTTCGCTAACTATAGAAAATTGGCATTGCCTTCGTGTTCTGTCACTGTAAGTCCCCATATGTTAAAGTGTGTCAGCAAAAGAAAAAAGTTGTGTTAGGCCAATAAAACTGCTTTACCTACCCCACACCTTTTCTCTTCTATCCCTTTGTGCTCCTGGCCTGCCCTTTCCTCTCACTCTCCCCTTCTTCCTCTCCAACTCCTCCCTCCTCCTGCTACCCCCCTCTTCTTCCTCTTCTCTCCTTACTTATATACATAGATGCTCAGACCTAGACTAACAATCTAACCTTGGGCACTTTTATTCTCTTTTTACAGATGCATGCCTCAGAAACCGTCTGCTACAGTGAATCTGAAGTAACTAGAAGTATGGTTGTAAAAATAGTCATGGAGAAAACTGTTCTAAGGGCAAGACAGAATGACATGTAGGAATTAAGAAGCCTAAAAGATCCACATGTTCTCATTGGGCTACCAAAGGACTAGTTTTATGATGAAAGGTTATTAGGTGAACTCAATTCATAGCTCTCAATGCCGAACTAAATAATAACAGCAAACTCTTACAATTTCACATGGTAATAAGGTAGTGATTGAGACTATTGAGAAATTGGAAATGCCATTGAGGGAAACATATACTCTTTGTTCCTTCAAATAGTTTCTGACGTTAAGAGAAGGAGGGCATAATTATTTTTGATATTTCAAATAAAGAGGACAAGTATACACTTCATTTAAACAAATCCTCAGTATGTCAGTCAATGCCTATTCAACTTCTTTTTTTGTTGATGTAATAAACTAGTTTTAAAAAGCAGTATAGGGGAGAAAGAGGTTTATTTCAGAAAACAATTCCAGGTTATAGTGTATCATTGTGGGAAATTCAAGGTAGAAGCTTCAAAAAGTCATATCACACCTACAGTCAAAAGTAGTAACAAATGAATGCATTCATGCTCACTTTCCTAAGTTCAGTTTGATTTCCATTCTTACACAGTTCAGGATCCCTTGTCTAGAGAATGGTGCCACCCATAGTAGGCTGGGTCTTCCAACATCAATTAACCTAATTAAGACAGTCCCCTACAGACATGCTCATAAGCCAATACAGTGTAAACAATCTCTCATTGAGACCATCTTTCCAGGTGATTCTAGCTTGTATCAAGTTGATAACTAGAGTTAACCATCACAGTGCCCAACCAAGAAATCAGAAGCTGTTAAATTATGATCCTTGAATTTTTTATAGAAAATTACAATGTCTACATTTGAAATTTTGACCATAACTCAGGCCTACAAGGTAAATCTTTTCCCTGACATACTTTCCAACATTAATGATTTAGTAATCAGTATCTACCTAAGATATTAAGGTAAATTAAGCTGCTTTATTTCAAAGGCATATTACTAAATGAAGGAGTGTCAAAGAAATTGATTGGTTTTCTAAGCTGCCATTTAAGTAGTTCCACGTTTTTTATTTTTATGACATATAGTAGTTGTACAAAATAATATATTTCAGTAGGATACTTTCACATGTATGTATAATGAAGATTTTTGCTCCCCCATTGCCTCCTCTTATTCCCCTTTCCTGTTCTGCCAGTCTCTTTCCCCTTCCCAAACAATCTTCCTGATATAGAAGATATTTAAGATAAGAAATGCATCAAAAGTTTGATGAAGGAACTTGGAAAGTACATAAAGGAAAGGAGGCTGTAACATCCAAAGGCCACTACCATCCCTAGGACTAGAGAGACAAAAGGGAGGTTTTGCAAGAATCCTTGAGACAGTCACATTAAAAAACAAATCAGAACTGCGGGGGGCCTGTGTCACGGGAACTAGATCCATAGACAGAAGACAGCCACCAATGGAGGTCCTCCTGCAGGATTGGGTATGGACTAGCAATAAAACAAGATATCAGGCTGTTTCCTCCTCTGGCCTCCAATTGCTTATTTGTATTTCCTTTTTGGTGGACATAGCCAGAATGTAGCTGGACAACCTGGAAAACATAGCCTGTGGGTGTTAGGGTTCCTGTGCTGCATACAATAGGGTTCCTATGTTGTAGAGCAAGCTCAGATTGGTACCTCACACCTCAAGTTATCAAGAAATTTCCATTATAGAGGATATGTGGAGTACCTAACACTGTGCTTGGTCTAAAGCAGCTTTAATCCCAAAGACTCAAAAAATGTTTGTTTGTTTTTCAAAAATTTCTATGTCTATATAGAACTAAATACTATTTGTATATTAATAGACATTTGTTTATAAAACACAAACTCTATGTTTACATATTGCTAAATTTTTAATATTTCCCTTGGAAGGAGTAAAATTATTTCTTTCCAAACGGTCATTTTATACTTCCTCCTCTCAAACAAGACTAGTTTTGCCACAGAAGTTACATTCATACCTGATCTGGGTGTTTGATATATTCCTATAAATTAATTTCTCATTGGCCATAAGTTTGTAATCACTGGTAATCCAGATGTAAAGGAGTTAATGAGTTCTACTAGTGAATACTAAAAGGGGGCTTTTGTGAAGGAAGAAAGTTCTTCAACAAAAGGCTAACTGAAGATAAATGTCCCCACTGTCAAACACCAGCTGGGCCCAAAGCCTCCTGTTTATGTTAGAGAGATCTGTCTTATAAATGTGTCCTTCAGCCTCATAGACCAAGCATGAATATTTCAGCAAAGATTTTTCAGAAAACCTTTGCTAGCCCCTTTAGAAAATAAAAGTGCAACAGTTGAGATAGAGGGAATATTTAAACTTCATTCATTATTTGTAATCTGAGACGCTGATCATGAATGGAAATTTGTGTTTCAGTCATCTATGCTGCCACTTAGGAAGTTTAGTCTTTGGGGATTCATAAATTGTGAGCCTTTGAGCTGATATTGACATTTAAGTTAGCCATAGAGGAATGGTGACTGCAGAAATGGTTTGTGAGAGCAATGTGATTTGTAGCAACAGAGAATCTACTAGAAGTATTTTCTCTTCTTTTCTGTACTTCTTCCCCAGCCTCCTCTCTCCCCAGCTGTGAACTGGATTCCCAGAGGTAGCAAACTTGGGTTGAAAAAAAATATACAAATGATTCAAACTACCTTTTTTTCTCAAAAGCTCAAGTTGTTTTCTAGATAATAATGTTAATAATTATAATGAAAGTAGAAGAAATTGTTCTTAGTTTAAAAAAAAAATAATGAAAAGGAGGCCTTGCAGAACGCAAGCATTGAATTAGAAATCTGGGACAAATTTCCACTTTAAGTCAACAAGTAGTGAATAATTTGGCCAGTCACACCATTCTGCTTCATTTTAGTTTTCAATCTATCCATTAATGATATTAGCCAATGCATCCTGAAGTTTCTAGTAATGTCAAGATTCTCTGGCCAATAGATCTAATCTTTATTTTATGTTCCTAAGAAGTGATAAGTAAGTCACCCTGAAAGCAAAAATATGAGTAAAGGAGAGGTGAGAGAGTGATTCATATTGCTTTTGAGCTAGAATAAATAATGACTTTTTATAAACGAAAGACTGAAATCAGCAGACTAGGTCAACAATGTCAGTAAAGTCATACAAAGATTAGTCTTTGGGTTATTTGAAAGTTGGCTTAAGTATATATAGTCAATATCTACATGGAATTTCAAATTCCCACCCACTTAGCCCTGCTTCAGATTTGCCTTTGTGAAAATGATAAAATAAAAACATGAAGTAAAACCTCATATCTAGAAGACACAATCTTGCAGCCCACTTCCTGGTCTTCTGGATCTTATAATCCTGCCCCCTCTTTGTGAATATTCTGTTCTCTACTACAGAATTTTTTTTTTTCGAGATAAGGTTTCTCTGTGTAGTTTTGGTACCTGTCTTGGATCTCACTCTGTAAACCAGGCTGGCTTCAAACTCACAGAGATCTGCCTGGCTCTGCCTCACGAGTGCTGGGATTAAAGGCATGCGCCACTGCTGCCAGGCCCTACTACAGATCTTTTTTAACTGTAGCACTTCTAATAGGCAAGAAACAGAGAGGACAAGATACTAGCTCAGAAATGCCTTTGTTTGCCAGGTCATTACTAGGAAAGCTAGTTAGTTCCTTCAGAATTTAATTCACAGAAGAGGAGCTTACAATAGTCTGACAAAAGTTGAGTAACTGGCTGTTGCTATCACCTTTATTCCTCTAAATAGTCAAGGACTTGCACATTCAGTGTGCTCTCATAGTACTACAAAAGAGGGCTATCCCAATGGACAGTATGAAAGAAATGGACACAATTTTTAGCATATCTTTATTAGACACATAACAAGATCATCTCAGGACACAGTATTGACCTATTGATCTTAAAACATAATTGTGCAGCCTTGGTGCAGGGCGGGAGGGGCTTGGACCTGCCTCAACTGAATGTACCAGGCTCTGCTGACTCCCCATGGGAGACCTTGACTTGGAGGAGGTGAGAATGGAGGGTGGGTTGAGGAGGAAGGCTGGGGGAGGAAGAAGGAGGGGGCAATCTGTGGTTGGTATGTAAAATGAATAGAAAATTACTTAATAATAATAATAATAATAATAATAATAATAAGCTAAAAAACATAACTGTGGCTGGGCAGTGGTGGCATATGCCTTTAATCCAAGCACTTCAGAGGCAGAGGTAGGTGGATCTCTGTGAGTTCAAGGCCAGCCTGTTCTACAGAGTGAGTTCCAGGACAGCCATTGCTATGCAGAGTAACTTTGTCTTGGAAAAAAAAACATAATTGTGCAGATAAATATGGTGCCTTGATACAATTCATGTGAGAGTGACTTCAAGCTTCTTCTAAATGGCACACCTATAAATACAAAGACAGTACCAAGAGAAGGCCCATTGGGAGCTGTTTTGGAAATGAAGAAGAATAAAATATGAAGTTGACCCGATACTTCCTAAAATCTGAATAATACAGAAGAGACTGCTATTAAACAGTAAAAAAAAAATCAAATTTCATATTTGTAGATCCACATGGTTTTAAGGCATTGAAACATGTATCCAATAACTTGGGAAAGCATAAGTCCATAAGCTAAGGGTCCTTCTAGGATTCCTTAATCCATAAATAAATATTTTAAGGCTGTCAATATAGGCTAGGAAAAAAAATTCAACTTATAGAGACAATAGAGCAGAAGACCTGAGTTCAGTCCCCAAAATCCACACTAACAACATTAAGAAAAGAACGGTGAGTGCTTATAATCCCAGCATTAAGGATGCAGAGAAAGGTAAACCCTTGGTACTTGATAGACAGCCAGACTAGCCTACTTAGCAAGGTCTAGGCCAGAGAAAGTCTCTGTACCCCTGCAAAAAGGAAGTGAACAGCGGCTGAGAAATCACACCCACTCCACACCACACCTGAGTTGTCCTCTAACCTGCACACAGATGTATGTGCACACACACGAATATGCACACAAACACGTGCACGGATATATGCAAATAGAAAAATATTTTCATTTTACTGCTAAGGGCAAGATAGTAAAATAAGTGCTATAGATGTCTTCTAACTATGCATCAGTCAGTCAAAGCAAGCTTAATGGGAATAGCAATGCTTTGACTAAAGGGGAAGGGCAGAGTTTAGAAATGTAAAGAGGAGAGGTAATGATTTTCTTTTACTTTTTAGTCAGGCCCTTTGAATTCATGAAACAAAACTGGACGTATAACAAATAGTGCTATAAGCTCCACACCCTGAATATCTTTAAGATATTTCAGATATCTTGAATGTCTTTAATATACACAGCTTTAGTTACTGACTAGTTACTAAATACTAGTTACTATTTCACATCTTGAATTATTTGTACCTTGTTTCTTTTTCTACCTGCATGTGGTGATATTGTGTCTCCCAATATATTGTGCACCTTAATAAACTTATCTGGGGTCAGAGAACAGAACAGCCACTGGATAGATATAGAAGCCAGAAAATGGTGGCACACACACCTTTAATCCTAGCATTCCAGAGGCAGAGATCTGTCTGGATTTCTGTGAGTTCAAAGCCACACTGGAAACAGCAAGGCATGGTGACACACACCTTTAATTCCAAGAAGTGATGGCAGGAAGCAGAAAAGTATATAAGGCGTGAGGACAAGGAACTAGAGCCTGGTTAAGCTTTTAGGATTTTGAGCAGCAGTTCAGCTGAGATCTATTTGGATGAGGACTCAGAGGTTTCTAGTTTGAGGAAAAAAGTTCAGCTGAGAAATTAGCAAGGTGAGGTTAGCTGTGGATGGATCTGTCTTTCTGATCTTCCAGCGTTCACTTCAATACCTGGCTCCAGGTTTGGTTTTATTAATAAGACCTTCTAACAAGTCATGCTACACCTGCATCTTTGTATGTTGTTACTCTCCTAAAAATGACTTGAAAGTTTCTGACTCTCAACTATCTCTACCCCATGACCTCTGCTTATTTTTTTTTTTAACTTCTCACTATTTCAACTGTTTTGTTTGCCTTTAGGTTTGTCTTAGCTGGGATTTTATTGCCGTGATGAAACACCATGAGCAAAAGCAAGCTGTGAAAGGGTTTATTTGGCTTACTCTTCCAAATTGCTATTCATCGCTGAAGGAACAGGTCACTGAAGGACAGGACCTGAATAGGGCAGGAATCTGGAGGCAGGAGCTGATGCATAGCCTATAGAGGGGTGCTGCTTACTGGCTTGCTCTTAATGGCTTGCTCAGCCTGTTTTCTTTTGCACCCAGGACCACCAGCCCAGGGGTAGCATCACCCACAATGGCCTGGGCACTCCCACATCAGTCACTAATTAAGAAAATGCCCAACACGCTTGCCTACAGACAGATCTTATGGAAGCATTTTCTCAACTGAGTCTCCCTTCTCTCTGATGACTTTAGCTTGTTTCAATTTGACATTAAAACCCAGCCAGCACAAGGTTGTCTACAGGGTATGTTTCCATGTATATGCCATGACAGACCATATCTAAATGGGATGGTGTGTCACATTAAGCTTAGAATATCTCTTTTAGGAGAGCTCTTAGAAACCATAAATCACTGACCTGCCTCTATGTTTATATAACTGGTAAAACCCACCCAACTATGCTTGAAATGGTAGGGTCATTTGGTACAAACTGTACTTCTCTGAAGGTCACTCCTCAGCAGATGGTAGCACTCACCTTTTATGACCTATCCATTAAGCTGAAGGCAAAGCTCGAGCAAAGTTAAAAATTAAACAGAGTTTTACTAAAAGAAAGGACTGATAGTACAGTGTGTATGTGTGTGTGTGTGTGTGTGTGTGTGTGTGTGTGTGTGTGTGTGTGTGTGTAAATATTTGTGGTGGAAAGAAGTAAAAAAGAATAGTATGAAGGAGAAAGAATTTTAAAAACCTTATTAGGGAAATCAATACACACAATTATGGCATTTAAGAAGTCCCATGAACATGGGACTGTCTAAAACAAACAACCTACCATTGGCCAGCATCTACTCCTAAAATGATTCTTCCTCTCCCAGAAGCTACCAACTGTCAGTAGTTCCCCAGTTAGAAGTGGGTTCTCATAAAATTTTTTCCCTATCTATGCTGGAATTCTGCCTGGCTTTTTTGCTCTTGTCAGGGTCTTGCACTTCTGGGAGTTGATAAATGCAATAGCCATATCATGTCCAAAAGAGATCACATCACAGTATTTCTCCCCATCTTCCAATTTATACTTCTGCCTCCTCTCTGTGAATATATAAAATTCTCAAATAATAAAAAATAAAAATAGGAGTTTCATGATAAGTTATTTAAAAGCTAAAGAATGATAAGGATTAATGGAATGTCTTGCTCAAATTGGAGAAGCCTGAGCCTCAGAAACACCAAAACCTGAAAACCTGTGGTATGATTTTCAGTGTGAAACATAAATGTCCTTGAGGAACTTCTGGTATAAAACCCAGAGTCCAAAATATAGGAAACTCAAGAGCTATGAGATTCATGGACAGGAGAAGAGCAGCTCAACTCTACAAGCCAAAGAGAGTGAATTTGCCTTTTGTCTGCCTTTTTGTTCTTATTGAATTTGTACATATTAAATGATGCTGACTACTTTGAAATCATATCTTTTTCTCCCCATCCACCAACTCACATGTCATCTTCTCTGGAAACACCATTAAAACACATCTAAAATGATTTCATAAATATCTAGGCATTTCTTTATCCAACCAAGTTGACATCTGAAATGATCAAAATGAATTAGTTGATTTGCTAAGACTGCCATGATAACAAAACATCTCATCAAGGGAGGCTAAAACAGTAGATATTTTTTTCACATTATGGAGTAGTTACCTTTCTTGTTCTTGTGACAAAATACTTGACAAAAATGATTAAATGGAGGGTTACTTCAGATGTACAATTTGAGTAGCTACACAGTTCATTCTGGTGAAAAAGCAGGGCACTGGAAACAGAAGGCCACTTGTCTCATTGTATCCAGTCAGAAAGCAGAGAGAAACGAATATTTACATTCTCATTTTTATTTAGACTGAGACCATGGAATGGTGCCTATAAAATTCCTCACTTAAACCTCTCTAGAAATGCCTATATGTATATACACATACTAAGAATAACCTTGAACACCTGATCCTAGTTCCTCCACCTCTTAAGTACTACTAGTATTTCAGGTATGTGCCACCATACTTAATTGATGTAATGCTGTAGATAGCATCCAGGACTTTTTACATATTGTAATCATGTTACCAAGTGAGCTGCATCCCCAGCCCCAGGTGTCCTTTTCTTATATTTTTAGGTTTAGTGTACTTTATTATTATTATTATTATTATTATTATTATTAAATTTTTAAAATTTATTTTATTTACCAACCAGTTTCCCCTCCCTCTTTTCCTCCCATTCCTTCCTCCCATCATCTTTCTACCCCCCCATACACTCTTCAGAAAGGGTAAGGCCTCCCATGGAAGCCAACAAAGCATGGCATATCAAGTTGAAGAAGGACTGAGCTCCTCCCCTTGCATCAGGGCTGAGCAAGGCATCTCACCATAAGGAATAGTTTTCAAAAAGGAAGCTCATGTGCTGGGGACAGATCCTAGTCCCACTGCTAGGGGCCCACAAACAGACCAAGCCATACAATGGTCACCCACAGGCAGAGGGCCTAAGTCAGTCCCATGAAGGCTCCTTAGCTGTCAGTCTAGAGACCACAAGCTCCCATGAGCTCAGTTCAGTTGTCTCTGGATTTCCCCATCATGATCTTGACCCCCCTCCCCCTTGCTTATATAATCCCTCCTCACTCTCTTCAACTGGACTCCCTCTCTTCAACTGTGCTTGGCTGTGGATTATTGGTGAAATTATTAAGGCCACTCCACGTAGTTAAAAGGAGATTTACTTAATGGCATAACTTACAAATGAAGGAATATTTAGGTTGAGGGTTCTGGGAAAGACGCAGCAGTAGTTCGGTGATGTTCTCTGGAGAACTCTCCTCCATCCACCTCTAGTGTCCATGCTCCCAGCAGCAAGAGTGTGCTGCTCGTCCCAATCTCCGGTCTTCAGGCCTTCCCTTAGCCCCACCTTGTGGGCGTGATAGTTACCAAAAAACTTCAATGGGGGTTGGAACTTCCAGACCAAAGCTGGAATGGCTACCCACTACAGTGGATCTCTGCATCTGCTTCCATTAGTTACTGGATGAAGGTTCTATGATGAGAATTAGAGTAGTCACCAATCTGGTTACAGGAGAAGGCCAGTTCATTCACCCTCTCCACTATTTTAGGAGTCTTAGCTGAGGTCATCGTTGTGTGTTCTTGGGAGTTTCCCTGGCACCACGTTTCTCCCTAGCCCCATAATGGCTCCCTCTATCAAGATATATCTTTCATTGTTTTCCCTCTCCATCCCTCCCCCAATTTGACCATCCAAATCCCTCATGTTCCCATTCCCCATTGCTTCCTGTCTACCCTGCCACTCCCAGTTTACCAAGGAGAACTCACCTATTTCTCCTTCCCAGGGTGACCCATGCATCCCTCTTAGGGTCCTCCTTGTTACCTAGTTTCTCTGGGGCTGTGGATTGTAGCCTGATCATCCTTTATCTCACATCTATTATCCACTTATGAGTGAGTACATACCATGTTTGTCTTTTTGGGTCTGGGTTACCTCACTGAGGATGACGTTGTCTAGTTCCATCCATTTGCCTGCAAATTTCATAGTGTCATTGTTTTTACAGCTGAGTAGTACTCCATTGTGTAAATGTACCACATTTTCTTACAGAGATTTCAATTATATTGAGTTAGGACCTACTTAACAACCATATTTTAACCTAATTACTACTTTAAAGTCACAGTCTCAGCTACTGAGACGTACAAACTGGTGATTTAAAATAGTTCATCCCTTATTAATCACCATGTTTGAATAGGAGGTGAAGGAATGCTGGAAGGAAGTAGTTATTGCTAAACACCTACCATCAGAGGTACTATTCTAGGAGTATCATAGGTATTTTTTCTTAATTCTCAAAATAATATATAAGAGAATGGCTGTGGTGATATTTTATTTGTGCACCCCAATAAAGCTTATCTGGGGATCAGAGGACAGAGTCAGCCACTATATTAAACACAGAGGTCAGGCAGTGGTAGCACATGCCCTTAGTCCTAGCATTCAGGAGGCAGAGAGTCATCTGGATCATTGTGAGTTCAAGGACACACTGGGAACAGAGCCAGGCACACATCTTTAATCCCTGCACTAGTTAATCATAAAGGTCTGGAGATCTATACAGACAGACAGGAAGTGATAGAGCTGGGCAGAAATAGGAAGAGATGTAGCTGGGCGGAGAGAGGAAGTAAGATGGCAGGGCACAGAAAGGTATATAAGGCATGAGTATACAGGAAGTAGCTCTATGGAGGCTGAGGAGTTGGTAAGGTGAGGTTGGCTATGGTTTGTCATATTCCTCTGATCTCTCAGTTTTCACCCCAATATCTAGCTCTGGGATTCTTAATAATAAGACCGTTTAGCAATTTGTGTTACAGATGGCACTTATCCATATCTTTATAAAATAAGAAACTGAGCACCAAATAGCTTAAGATGATAAAGTAACTGAGAATTCAACTCCAGGTATAAATCTTTCTCAATTCTATATTCTTGCCACTACACATTTCTACTTCTTAAGAACTTTGAGAGACAATTATGGAAATTTAAAAGTAGAGTACATATATACGACATAAGACTACATACAAGGCCCAAAGTATCCAGTCAAGGAATTAATTAAGCAGAAAATAATTGAAATGCTTGAATCAGACAAAGAGAATACTGATATGTAAAGTGATCATTTAAGGAAATTATTGAGACTATTTTTTATGAAGAGCTTATATACTAGATGTTTCTTCATTACAACAAACTATAAGGTAGATATTGTGACCTCCAAGAACTAAGATATAGAAAGTTTACACAATTTTATCAAGGGACACACAGCGTGTAAATGATAGAACAAGTATTTGAATGAAAACAATCTGACACATAATATGAAGAATAAAACATAATTTTTAAAAAACATAATTTTTTAAAAAAGCCGGGGCACCGAGAGGCCTACTTGAAGTTAAATAAAGCAGCCATTATCAAAGGCAATGAGGGCTAGACCAAGGTGATGAACATAGAAAAAAAAGGAAGGGGTCTATTTAAGACATGATGGTGAATGAAAAAAAAGTATAGTGTGGGTGTCAATTATTTCTAAAAGCTACTGTGTCTCCTGACTAAAACCAAAGGAAGAGAATGAGTCCTGCAGCTTTACTTTTCTAAAGCTATGTTATAAACTCACATGACTTGTTCTTTCCAGTCAAAAGGTAATATAATATTCTAATTTCAAAGGAGAGAGGCACTTACCCCCACCAAACAATAATCTAAGTACCATTTATTATATTTACTGGTGATTTACACACAACAGTTTCCTTAGCAACAAGGAACTAACAACTTAGTTGTTTGGAATTCACATGGAATCTCTAACTTCAGAAATTATGTTCTAAAAGGATTCACTGTCTTTTAACAAATAATGTATTTTGCTTAGTGTTAAAAGAAAAAATAGAATGTATTTGAAAATAGATATTCAATGGCATTGCTATAAACATTGACACTTTGTCAAACCAAAGAGCACATAATTCATAAAATTATGGAGAATATTTAACTAATGAAATTTTAGAAATTGCACTAACTGCTGACTCATGATCTATATTTTTGGCAGAAAAAAATCATCCTTCTTTTTCCCATATCATATAAATTCACTGGGAAATATAATTGAAATGTGAGGAAACAAATGTTTGCGAAATAGATGACTTTCATACCACACACACACCCTAATAATTTCCCTGGACTCTAAGCAAGATGACCCCTTCTAAACACATATTACTTTAGTGAGAAAAACTGGGGTCAAGTATACCCAGTTTATTGGGTGACCATGTATTAATTGGCATTCAGAGATAGATGCACGCATGGAAGAATTTGGGACAGTTGGAGCTAAAGAAATTCATTGGACAAAGTGGTCTGTTCTGCAGGACAAGTTGTATTTGAGTTCCAGCACAGGCTACAAGGACAGAAGAGCAGCATTGAATCTAACCACTCTGCCAAAGCTTGGCACTAGGCAAGAAATTTAGGATAGCAAAAAGGCTTTATTTTCTACGGTTTCTAGAATATAGAAATAGTGATTGAGAAACGCCATCATTAAACTAGTTTCTAAACATTTTTCAGGTAGATATTCTCTATAATGTGCACAATGTGTGCCCTTTGAGTAGACTAGGAAGTTATTTCAAAAGAGAATCTTCCTTCACTGGAAATAGTTAATCATTTCCATTAGCAATCATATTTTAAAAAAACATTGAGGATATACCAATTCCTCATTTCACATAATCAATATTTACATAGGTATCAGAAGAGGCCTGTAAACCAATTATGCTTTCTCTGGTTGTATATCTTCATTAGTTTCTT
The DNA here is from genome assembly GCF_004664715.2 of Peromyscus leucopus. Taxonomy (NCBI): domain Eukaryota; kingdom Metazoa; phylum Chordata; class Mammalia; order Rodentia; family Cricetidae; genus Peromyscus; species Peromyscus leucopus. Next base: position 107,459,648 of record NC_051083.1, read on the forward strand.
TACAAGAAAGCTATTATCAGGAAAATTCATTGAAAAACACTATTACTTTAAGAAGAAAAACTCGGCTTCTCCTTCCCCAGGCCAAATTCGACAGGAATCATTGACATCATCTTTATTCTATGTGAATCCCCTGGAGCAAGAACATCTATCCAAGAGCAGCAAAGTGGCCTCTGTTAACTTTTCTCTGCCCAGGGCTCTAGTTCCCTACATGAAGTTGTGACTAGTCTTTTAGCACTTATTTATGTTCTCCCAGTTCTTCTCAATATTTTGTTTTTTTTTTTCTTGCAAGTAAAATAATTGCTAGCAATAAATTTTAAAATGCTACCATCCATTTAAGAAGCAATGTTTTGCCAAAATGAAATCAACTTCTTTGGAATCAGACTGTTCTGGATTTTAGCCATTTTATTCATTGCAGAAATTTAGGTAATTTAATCTCTCTCATTTTTTTTCAACTGTAAAATGGGGGGAATAATATATTATCTCATATGCTGTTATGGGGATTACATGAAACAGTGCATATAAAGTTTGGCACAGCAATGACTAAGTATTCAATCTAAGCTAGCTATTAAAATATTAATAGTGGCAAATTGAGCCAATGGAAAAGCTTTATCTTTTTCTTTCTCTTTTGTCTTCCATTATAGCAAAGCTGAAGAAACAATAAGAACAATTTACAAATATCTACATTTCCTCATGCTCTGGAAACTCATAGCAAGCTAGCCCCTTTTCTTCCCCTTAGGAAGATACTCAAAAGGAACATAGGAGGGGAAAGGATAGTCTTTAGGGCCTCATTTCATCCCATGAAAGATAATTTAGCCTGTTACATCTGGAAAAGTTCGGAATTACATTCAGTCAATATTTAATCTTCCATCATCCTGATTTTCCATCTTTTCACTCCTTCCTGCCTCAGGATTGATGGCCACCTGCAGGTCTATTTGGAGGAGCCTAAGGAGACCATCAAAGAGAATGGCAGTGTTAACTTTGTGTACTTACTGCACTACTTACAAATCATTCCATTTGATCCTCAGCACACATAATGCAAACTCCTTTCCTGAATGGGGCATCAGTTAATGTTTGCTGTTTAACAAACCACATAAAACATGGTGGCTTTGTATAACAATTATTTAGCTCCCAACTCCAGTGAATCTGCAGTTTGGGTTGAAATCAGCTGGACTCGGTTATACACTGGTCTCCAGTCAGCTGGCAGTCAAGGACATCACTTAATGTGTCTGGAAACTGGCTGGCTGTCAGCTGGGATGGAAGTGTAACTGGACCACATGTTTTTTTATAATCCAACAAGCTTACTGCTGAGTAATCAAGAGTTCTAACAGAAGCCAGGGAAGGAAAACCCCAATCAGTAAGTATTCCAAGTTTCTACTTGCCAATACATTTTGTATTGCCTCATTGGACACATTTTGCTATGCGACCAAGGCTAGAATCCAACTGAAACTGCTACCAGAGTATAGATACAGGAAGACAGCAATAAATTAGAAGACATTGCCACATAAACCAAAAACAAATGGAAATTGCTTGTTTAATGGATGTTTAGTGGCATTTTGGCCCTAGACTGGTGAGCCAGTGAGAATTATTATATATACTAAACCGTAACAGTCCACATCATATACAGAACCCTCACTGGTAAGCTAAAGGCATCCCAGAGACATTTTTGGCATGCCTTCTCTTTCTCTCTGGTGACTTTGCCATCAAACTGAGACAACCATAGAACATTTAACATGTCACTTGAGGATTCATAAAAGTTAGGGGTAGGGGATGTCAGGAGATATAAATAGTGGATATATATTTTCTCTTCTTTCCCTACCAAAGCCTGCCACACAGTATAACCCTGCTATAAGTGTATTGCACCATATGAAAGATGAGAGAAAGTGGATTGCTCATACAAGAGTACCAGATCACTGGTCCTCACCTCCATGTTTAAACTTATAGTCCTTTTCCTCGGTCTTTGAATGGGCATTACCACCATATTTTAAGCATGAGTTTTGGTTCAATGTGGTAACAAGACAGAATACTGGAACCTACAGATTCATAACAAATGTTCTCCCTACATTTCCAAAGTCCTGTACTCTTATCATTTTGTGTTTGAAGTACATGTGTATACACATGTATGTGGACATGTGTATGTGTGTTGTACATGTTATGAGGCAGAGATAGAATGGAAAAGCAAGAATAAAATCAGTTCACATGATTGTAGCTTCTGACAGTACTAGGAAACACAGTCTCATAGCAACCTCTCTGATTCTCTGGCATATGCAATCTGTCCACCTTCTTTTCCTCAGTGTTCCTTGAAACGTAGATAAAACAATTGTTTTAAAGATGTATCCAACATGAGCTTAATAGGGAAAATAGATATCCAATGTGGATGGAGCAAAGACCAAGAGGCCTTAACCCTACACAGTTAATTACAAGCAACTAAAGAATGCTGAAAGAAGGAGAAACCATCTTCTCTGGGGAAGAACACACTGATTGGTCAGCCCTGAAAAGATACATACAAGTAACATTAATGGACTAAAAAAGCTTTATTTAGAAATATATATATATATATATTCTTGTTACATGTAACAAGAATCAATGAAAAAATATATAACAAGAATCAATGAAAAAAGAGGTCATGAATTATAAAGAGGCAAAGAGTGGTTTAAGTGGGGGTTTGGAGGGAAGAAGCGGAAGGGGAAATGGTGTAATTACAATCTCAAAAATTAAAGAAAAAATAAAATCTGTTCATGATGATTTTAAATTCATCCTAAGTTTCCCTTTAGGTGCATTTAAACTAGTGGCTCTTTCTCAATCTCAAGAGCTAAACAATTCTTATCTTTATTCTTACAGCTCATTCTAATAACCAATTCTATGAATTCCAAATGTTGGAGCTATTATTTTGGACACACAGATTCTGTGCAAATATAAGTCCCCTGAGTCATGACACAATCAAAAGCAGAGAGTCCACAAGCTTCTAGGAACCTTTCAAGGGCCTTGTATAACTTCTCAGGGATGCTACGGGGGGAGCAACTACATTGAAGTATTCAAATGTCGTGATTTACTAGGAAGAGGAATGGAGAGACATAATATCTTGGAGCATTAACAGATAGATTTTCATTCTCTTTTTACTCCTCATTACCCCTCAGCATTTCCCATTAACGTTAGACCTTGAGGCTGAAACTTATTACCTTGGACAAGAACCCAATGCATAAAACAAAGAATCATTGTCTTGGCGTTTGCTTTGAAATTGTAACTCTGAAACCCCTTGCAGAGCCACTGTCTTGAGTAATAAGGCTTTGCAGTATAAAACGCTAAGATTTCTGAGGGATAAAAAAGGTTCTGAGTTTCAAAAGTGTAAAAACTTACTGCAAAGCCAGTAAGTTCTCCTATAAATAAGAGATTTAGAAAGAATGTATGATGAAAGAGATGCCTATGCTCCACATTCAAAATGAAATTAAGTTAGATTGGCTGAGGAAGGAATGAGAGTTGCAACTAATTCCTGATAAAAGGGACGATGGAAGCACTAAAATTCTTTGATAAAATTGAGAGCAGAGACTTGTGCCTTACTTCCATGATGAAGCTCAGAAGCAAACTTTGTAAACCTGGGCTAGATAAGTATAGATAGAAAACTCCTAAGGCCTTAATACTTAGGAAGATTTACTTATCACAAAAGTAATTTGAACTGTCACTGAGGAAATCTCATCTATACATAGATCAGTTCTTGGGAGGGACCAAAACAAATGTCTAGGAGCAGAGACTTCTACACAAGATTTATCTTTAGCCATTAGGCACTGAGATGGTCCAGCAAGTTGTTCACAAGTAGATTTAGTACAGATTGGTTGGTCCTTGGGCTGTGTCAATTGCTAAACATTTTTAATATCTCCCCAGGTGACAGTAACAAGTTAGGAAATGCCACCTGGTGATGTGAGTAAATCCCTTGAGTGTTGGTATTGATAGAACTAAATGGAATGAATTAAGCAGAGCCTTGAATGATTAGATAGGTAAAAGAGGTAAATAAAACTAATGTGTTTTACACACATATGTCCTGGGTAACATTCAAAATTGGCAAGTATTCCCAGTAATCAAACTCCATGTGCTGCATACCTCCTGTACTTTCTTCCCTGTGGATTATAAAAAAGATATAGATGACTCTGTGCAACCATCGTTTTTTTTGGCAAGTTTGGCAAATGGCAGAAAGGTGAAAAATCAGTCTAAAGAAGCAAAGACTCAGGATTTTGTTGGAATATTTGATCACAAAACCTGCAGTACTGAATTTTCAATTCATAAACTATTTCTATGGTTCAGTGAAGATTATAGTAGCTGGCACAAATCATGGAAACTGGGTTTCACTTGATTCCAATCACTGCTTACCATTGAACTGCCACTGGTATGCAAAGGTCCAATAACTGCAAACAGAATACAACCATCTTAATAACTTGATGTCAGAATCTGATCAGACATTTAGAAACAGGAGGATGGACAGTGCCACACAGTATGGGACAGTAGGTCTCAAACTTCGTACGCATTTATGAATTCTTTTGTTACCTAATGAAGTAAGTGCAGATTCTAGGTTTGTGCTACAAAGATAGGTTCCTAAACAGCTTCCCCGGAAAGTCCAATTTACAAGCTTTGGGGATACTCATAAATAGGATGAAGGAACTTTATTGTGAGAAGGACTGCCCAACAAGAGCTTATCACAGTTGTAATGAAATATAAGGATCTCCAAAGCCAATCATAGCTCTTTGCATTTCTTTTTTTTTAATTAAGGAATTTTTTTATTCATTTTACATATCCATCACAGGTCCCGCTCTTCTTCCTCCTCCCGCCTTCCTCCCTGAACCCACTCCCCATTCCCTCCTCCAACAATGCAAGGTCTGCATTTCTGATGATTCATGAATTACATGAATTTGTTCATGCAAACTACAGTGTAAGTTACTTTATACACAAGCTAACCTATCTACTGATTCCATTTGGAATTCCCATGTGGTAACTTCTTACTTTTATCAACATTATAATTCTTGTGTCATTATATGCTTACTTAGTGCACTGACTCTTAAAAGAACCTAGACTAGCTGGGCGGTGGTGGCACACGCCTTTAATCCCAGCACTTGGGAGGCAGAGGCAGGCAGATGTCTGTGAGTTCTAGGCCAGCCTGGGCTACCAAGTGAGTTTCAGGAAAGGCGAAAAGCTACACAGAGAAACCCTGTCTCAAAAAGCCAAAAAAAAAAAAAAAAAAAAAAGAACCTAGACTAGATGGTAAGGGAGCAAGAGATGTTTAGTCACTGGATTAGAAGATACTTCATATGGTCTCCTTCATCTAGGAAATAAAAGACAAATTATATATTCTTGTCTTAGAGGTATCCTTTGTGCTTGGGCACTTAGGAATTTGACATCTCCAGATAAAGTATGCTTTACTGAAAAATTCTTCTTCAGTAAATTGGGCCCCACACAGCTCCTATAGTTGACAATGAAACATATGATTCTGCCTTCCTGGCTATAGGTTGCAGACTATAGATGGGCACTCAAAACAGGATCAGCATGAATTTAAAAACAAATTAAATGTATTTCCCTTTTGGGTAGTTTAAGCAAAAAGACACAGAGAGAAATGAAGACACTGAGCTGAGAAGTCACTACTAAGTCAGATCCATAGTTTACACAACAAAAACTTTATACCATGGTGGTGTAGTGGAAGAACTTCAAAATAAACATAAATTAAAAACAAATACAAAGTCTGAGAAGAGGAGCCTGTACATAAGGATCTGTTAAGCTGAAGCTTGTGAAGTAGGGACATGGTAGAGCCAGCTCATATCTACTCATCAAATACAAGCATGAAATGGTCAGAAATTCCACAGGATTGATGATATTTATGTCAACAACTAGAAACCATCCCTGACAGGAATATTGAAAACACAGAAATCAGGAAGTATGATGAATGAGGGTATTTTCTCTGTCTATATGAGCTAGTTGCTTAGCATTTATCAATACATTATGTCATTAGCTTTAAGACTTTCATCTGTGACCATTAGACAGATTTTGTTGGTGAGACATCCATTTGGAGCTGTTTAAGGTCAGTAAGCAGGAGATGCCAGAAAAGTGAAAAGGTAGCAGAGCTCCATAATGAAACAAAAGTAAGGAGAGTCCACCTCTGAGGAAAAGCCCTTCATCCCAACTAGTAGTTTAAGCATTATTCCCATCTCTAATGAGGTCTGGCTGTAGTTCATTTTCCTTATCTGAATTTGAGACCCATGTAAGTAAAGGGTGGTATCCCCCCTCGTCTCTCTCATTCTCCATTTATATGAATTGGCCTGAACTGGCCTCTTTCTTGTACTCAAGCAAAATCTTTAATTCACTACATTAATGAGACTGAGAAAGTCAAGTAGTTTGGAAAATCCGCTTTTTGCTTAGACTACAATCTTAGTTGTAAATGCATGGGACTGGGTGGGAAAATGCAAATGGCTTATAACAAAATATATTCTTTTTGAAAAATGTTGCTTCAAACACTATGTGCAGTTTTTGATGTCCACTAGATATTCAAGTGGACTCCAAAAGTTAACATATGCAAATACTAACATACACACATAGTGAACTGGAAGATGCCAGGGTTAGAGATAGAAATGTTCAGGGCTATTGGACATATAAAACATAGGATAAAGTAAAATTAGTTTTATGAAGACAATATAGATAAAGATAAGCCAGAACTGAGTCCTGGAGCATGTCTACATTTAGAAACAGGACCAAGGAAGGAACAAGCAAAGAATAGTAAACAGCCCCTAGTTATGAGGAAAAAAATACAATGTCCTAGAAACCAATGCAAAGTAATTTCTAGTGTACATCAGTTTTGTCGGATGTTTATGAAAAGCCTGCTAAGATGAGGATTAAATGTTGGCCATGGGATTTAGAACTAGAATTCAATAGATATAATAATGGGTTATAAAGAGCACAAATAAAGTATACATATACAATGCCATAATGAAATTCATTATTTTATATGTTAACTTTGAAAATCAATTTAAAAAGAAGTAGGCATGAAAGATGATGACAACAAATATAAACAAATCTTTTTCAAGAATTTTAATGGAGAATAAAAAATGCTGCAATATTTAGAGAGAAATATACAATCAGTGAAAACACAGGAATGCGTTCATATGGATAGTAGACAATCATAAAAATTAAAAAGAAAATGGATGATACAGAATTGAGAGGAAATAATAGCAGGTGAAAATTTCTTGAGAAGTCAATAACAGAACAAATGAAAGGACTAGCCTTGGATAGAAACAAAACAAACACATTAAAATAGGTTAGATATATTTAATAGAAAGATAAGGAAAAATTTTCCAGACTATCTAAATATAGGTAAAGATATAGATTAGATATAGAAATAGATATGGAAGTTTTGGTTTTATTTTTATAAAATGAAGAGTTCAGACATTTTTATAAAATGACAATATTTCAGGGTAGAACAGCTTAGGAAAGCAAATAGGCAAGGACAATCTAATAGAAATTTTAGTCAGTTTTAAGTTTGAAATTTGAGAATATTAATTTTTAAAAAGACCTGTTAGTGAACGGCCTCATTATGTATTGCTCCTGTAACAACTAAAATCTTACCTTAGAGTTCTATGAGTCAGAACTCTAACATGAGGGATACACACTTAAAACTGAGACATCCTAAAGCAAAGGATAATCAGACTACATCCCACAGCTCCAGAGAAGCTAGAAAACAAGGAGGACCCTAAGTGGGATGCATGGATCGTCTTGGGAAGGGGAAACAGATGAGATCTCCATGAGTGAATGGGGGATGGGGGAGGCAATAGAGGGAAGGGGATAGTGTGGTGGTATTGTGTTCCCCAAAATATTGTGCACCCTAATAAACTTATCTGGGGTCAGGGCACAGAACAGCCACTAGATAGAGAGGCTAGAAAGTGGTGGCACTCACACCTTTAATGCTAGCATTCCAGAGGCATAAATCCCTCTGGATCTCTGTGAGTTCAAGGCCACATTGGAAACGGCCAGGCAGAGTGACACATGCCTTTAATCCCAGAAAGTGAGGCTTTAATCCTAGGAAGTGATGACAGAAAGCAGAAAGGTATATAAGGCGTGAGAACCAGGAACTGGAAGCTTTTGGCTGGTTAAGCTTTTAGGCTTTGAGCAGCACACACAGCTGAGACCCATTCGAATGAGGACAGAGAAGCTTCCAGTTTGAGGAAACAGGATCAGCTGAGGAATTGGCAAGGTGAGGTGGCTGTGGCTTGTTCTGCTTCTCTGATCTTCCAGCATTCACCCCAACACCTGGCTCCAGGTTTGATTGTATTAATAAGACCTGTTAAGATTCCTGCTACAGGATAGGGGATAAGAACATGAGGGAATGAGATGGTCAAGCTGGGAGAGGGATGGAGTGGAAGAGCAATGAGAGATCTTGATAGCGGGAAACATTATGGGTTTAGTGAGAACCTGGTGCTAGAGAAGTTTCCAGGAATCCACAAGGATGATCCCAGATTAGACTGCTAGCAATAGCGGTGACAGTACCTGAACTGGCCTATCCCAGTAATCAGATTGTTGAATACTCCATCTGTCATCATAAAGCCTTCATCCAGTAACTGATGGAGGCAGCTGCAAAGATACACAGCCAAGCACCAGGCCAAGCACCAGGCCAAGTTCCAGGAGTACATTCAAAGAGAGGGAAGAGGGATTATATGAGTAAGAGGGGTCAATATCATGACGGAGAAATCTACAGACACAACTCAACCAAGCTAGTAGGAACTCATGAACTTTAGACCAACAGCTGTGGAACATGCATGGGACCAGACTAGGCCCTCTGCATACAGGAGACAGTTGCATAGCTTGGTCTGTTTGAGGGGACCCTGCCAATGGGATCAGGATATATCCCTGGTGCATAAGCTGGCACCAATTACCTATGGTGGAACACCTTACTCAGCCTTGGTACAGCGGGAAAGGGATTGGTCTTGCCTCAACTGAATGTACCAGGCTTTGCTGGCTCCCCAGGGGAGGTTCTCCCTTTTGGAAGAAGGCATTGGGGTAGGGGTAAGGATGGGAGGAGTGGGAGGAGGAATGACAGGGGGATCTGTGATTGGTACGTATAATAAATAAAAAAATTCTTAAATAAATAAAAAAAAAAAAACCTAAGACATCCATGGGGCTGTTCTCCTTTCTGGAGGCTTTTGGAAATAATCTATTTTCTTACCTCTTTGAGTACTTCTTGGTTCATGTCCTGTCCTACCTTACCTTCAAATCTAGCAACACTGAGTTTTTCTCATATAAAATCTCTGTCCTCTTCACTTAGATGCTTTGGTTTTATTTTTGATGAAATGGACGGGTTGTATGTATCTCACCAACCATAGCTGAGAAACATTCTCCACTTTTAAGGGTTTGTGGAATTAAATGCAAGAAATTCTCCCCATATCAATGTCTGTAACGTTAATCACATACATAAAATCCATTTTGTCATAAAGATTATATAGTCAGAGGTTTCTGATAATGGTTTATAGACATGTTTCTTTTTTAACACACCACAGAGTAGTTTTTTTTCCCTGTTCATATACAGGCCAACAATAGGCAGAGAATTTGATATTAACAGGGCTTGAGTTTTACAAACAAGTATGATTGAAAGGAAGATGAGCAAAAGAACTGGCAAAACTGTGAAAATTCAATATTTTTAGAGGTGTTTGGTTCATGTATGGGTTATAGTAGTTAAAGAATATGACCATGAAGAGGTGGATGGTAGGCAGAGCAAACAAAACAGTGATTAGAGATCTAGAGGTAATGAAGTCAAGGAAATTATCAGTCAGAATAGTGTATGTATCACTCATGTAATGACCTTAAGAATAATATCAGCATTAAGGAAGGATTGGAAGAAAGTAAACCACATGCTAAATGTCTTCACTGAATGATAATGAAAGGTTGGCTGAGAGTACAAAAGAGAGGTAGAACACAAAACATTAGGATGTTAGAATGTGTAAAAAACCTAGGGTGACATAAAGAATGATAAAGATCGATAAAATAGACAACAAATATTGGAGAGGGTAAGGGAGAAGGGAATTCTTGTTAACTGTAAGTGCTGTCACAAACTTGTACAGAGACTCTGGAAATTAGTATGGAAAATTCTCAAAAAGTGAACAATAAATCTATGATAGGGCTTAGTTATACAACTCCTTGGCATATGTTGAAAGGACTAGATATCCTACTTCACAGATACTTGCTCATTCATGTTCATTGCTGCTCTATCCATAATAGCCAAAAATGGAAACAACTAAAATGTCCTTCAATCAAGGAATGAATAATGAAAATGTGCTATAGGTATACTATGGAATATTATTTGGCTGCAAAGAAAAATGAAATCATCAACATTTTAGGTAAATGGATGGAAGTAGAAAAGATCATATTGTGTGTGGTAACCCAGACCTAGAAACAGAAACACAGCATGTTCTCTTTCATTGGAGGTTCCTAGTCACAAATCTTCAGATTTGAGTACATATCCAGGAGTAATTGGAGAAACCAGAAAAGTAAAATGGAATCATTCCCAGGATATGAGGGTTGGGATGCAAGTAGAACAGCAATGTACAAGCAATCTGATCTGGGATATGGGAAAAGTGGGGACTCTAATTATGGAGGAGGGAAGAAGAGTAGAAGTAAGATAACAGTGAGGGTGTCTGAAAAATCATAAAGAATGATACTATTTCATATCTATATAAATGAAACTTATAATACACATAAGTCTATGTATAAATACATATTCACTTTAAATGAAATTTTATCATCTGGGCTGACAAAGCTCCGTCTAAGAACCAAAGACTGTCTAACAAAAACACAACACCAAACATGAGACGCCCTCCTTTGAGTTGTTTGTTAGGGTTGTCCAAGAGGCTCCCAAAATATTACAGACTATTGCTGTTACCCTTGGTTAGAACCCAAAAGTGGAAGATAATCCCCTATTCCTGAAGACACCAAGTACTTCAGACATAGGACCCAGAGACTCCTAAGCTGAGACTGACATGAATGCCCCCTTCTTGGGCATTAGTTTCCTGATATCAGAGTTGTAATGCAACCTTCCAGGAAAGAGCATCAGGCAATAGTCCTACCTAGATATGATGCCTAAGAAATGACCAGCATAGCACAACGCAATAGTGGAGTGCATACCTAATTGGTCTAATGACTTGCTCAGCAAGAGGGAAATCCTGCCTAGTACCAGAAACCTAGCCAAATACTCAGGGCTAGTGAAATCATGGATCTTGAAGGAAAATTTACAATTACTAAACCAGATCCAGCTGGGACCTCCCCTAAGCTCACTTTCCCCCAACCCTTACCCTCCATTACCCCACCTCACCCCCAGTTTGCTCATGTAGATCTCATCCATTTCTCTGTTGCTGGGTGATCCCTGTGTCTTTCTTAGGGTCCTCTTTACTAGATAGCCTACCTGGAGTTGTGATTTGCAGTCTGGTTATCCTTTGCTTTACATCTAGTATCCACTTATGAGTGCGTACATGCCATTTTTGTCTTTCTGAGTCTGGGTTAACTCACTCAGGATGATATTTTCTAGTTCCATCCATTTGCCTGCAAACCTCATGATGCCATTGCTTTTCTCTCCGTAGTAATACTCCATTGTGTAGATGTGCCACATTTTCTTTATCCATTCTTCAGTTGAAAGGGCATCTAGGTTGTTTCCAGCTTCTGGCTATTACAAATAATGCTGATATGAACGTAATTGAGCATGTGTCCTTGTGGTATGATTGAGTATTCCTTGGGTATATGCCCAAGAGTGGTATAGCTGGGTCTTGAAGAAGATCGATTCCCAATTTTCTGAGAAACCACTATATTGATTTCCAAAAGTGGTTGTACAAGTTTGCATTCCCACCAACAGTGGAGGAGTGTTCCCCTTGCTCCACATCCTCTCCAGCATAAGCTGTCTTCAGTGATTTTGATCTTAGTCTTTCTGATGGGTATAAGATGGTATCTCAGAGTTGTTTTGACTTGCATTTCCCTGATGATTAAGGATGTTTAGCAATTCCTTAAATGTCTTTTAGCCATTTGAGCTTCTTCTGTTAAGAATTCTCTCTTTAGCACTATAGCCCTTTCCACAAAGATGACTCCACTATAGACTACTGGCAATTGTTGAGAGAGTGCCTGAGCTGACCTACTCTGGTGGTCAGATGGCTGAACACCCTAACCATCATGATAGAACTTTCATTCAGTGACTGATGGAAGCAGATGCAAAGATCCATGGCCAAACCCCAGATGGAGCTCCAGGAGTAAAATCAACAAGAGAGAGGAGGGATTATATGAGCAAGAGATATCGAGACCATGATTGGAAAAAGTACAGGGACAAATAGCCAAACTAGTGGAAACACATGAACTGTGAACCAATAGCTGAGGAGCCCCCATGGAACTTGACTGGGATCTCTGGATAAGTGAGACAATTGATGATCTTGAACTGTTTAGGAGACCCCCAGGCAGTGGGACTGGGACCTGTCCTTGGTGCATGAGCTGGCTTTTTGGAACCTAGCGACTATGCTGAGACACTTTGCTCTTTCTTGGTGCAGGGAGGAGGGGACTGGACCTACCTCAACTGAATGCACCAAGCTGGGCTGACTCCCTAGGGGAGACCTTGCCTTGAAGGAGGTGGGAATAGGGGGTGGATTGGGGGAGAAGGTTTGGGAGTGGGAGGAGGGAGGACAGGGAAATCCATGGCTGATATGTAAAATTAATAGGAAATCTCTTATATAAAATAAAAAAATGAGGGCATGAATTTGAAAGAGAACAAGCATGAATATATAGGAGAGTTCAGAGGGAAGAAAGGGAAGGGGGAAATGGTGCAATTATGATATCAAAAAACTGAAAGAATTTTTATAAAAGAATCTGGGGTGAATAACAGAAAAAGAGAGAAAGAAAGAAGGATGAAATACCCTCCAACCATACTGAGAACCTGTCCTATAAACTTAGGAAGAATTCTGACCTTCCAGAGGACATAGGTATAACAGGAACCTGCTATCTAAAACAACATTTTAAAACAGGTTTATTTTTATTTTATGCATATGGGTTTTTGTCCACTTATATGACTGTGCACCACATACATACAGTGTCCTCACAGGCCAGAAGATGGTATTTTATTCCCTGGAGCTGGAGTTACAGATGGTCTGAGCCAGTACATGGGTGCTAAAACTGAAAGTCCTCCACTACAGGAGCAAGTGCCCTTAACCACTAATCCATCTCTCAAGTCCTAAAAATCCACTTTTGTCATAATGGAGATGAATCACAAGATTGATATAAATATATAGGATATAGATATGATAAGATGAAAAGGTAGATTATTGAATCTACTTTTAAAGAACAATTTGTTTAAAATGTTTTACATTGGTATAGATTTTAGTTTATTGATACAAGTTTAAATTTAACTTTGTTATGCTGTATATATACTTCTACTCTTGTTTGAGGTATTATGTTTATGGAACTCATTAGATTGTAATGGATAATTAAGAAATACAGATTAATAATTAGTCTTCTATGATAGTCATACTTGTAGCATGTTAGTTAAGTTTTCTAGATATACATAGATATATTTCAGATAGATAGGTAATCTTCAAATACTTCAAAGACCTACAGAATATGGCATTTAAAATGTTTGAAAAATTTAGACTTTCTGGACAGTGAGACATGTCTGCTCCTGGCAGCACCGGATTTACTTCAGAGAGGAGGATGGGCATCGAAAACACTCTATATAGAGTTTATCTTTACCTTGGCAAAAATAGCCATTTGGGCAAGAAACTGTTCTTGCCTGGACTGCTTGATCAACTAGGTATGCAGGACCAATTATAAGGTGACCACTGAACTTTGCTTGGAAAAATGGTCCTTCAGGTTCCTGCTTCACAGAGGAAACTGCCAGACATTCTACATGACACAGAGAAAAGTGACTGGGAGACTTTAGGCCTATGGGCTGAAGACAGATGCCCCAACTTTACAAAGGAACTTTAGATGATTGTCCAGACTGCCAGCTGCTTCTGTCTACTCTTGCAAGACTCCTGAAAGTTGCTTGCATCCTTCTCCCATTTCTCATGTAATATTACATCCTCCTGACGTCTTTGATGTAGTTGAAGACTAGATAGTTATAATTTCCATAGTTATGATAAAAGATAAGTTAGCTATGAAACCTTAGACTCACAAATATAGGATAGATAGGATATCTTCTTTAATTTTGCCAAATACAAATAGACTAGATATTATAAATAGACTAGATGTTGTAACTGTAATTCTTGCTTGATAATTGTTTTGCTATATGTAATTTTACTATGTGAAAGTTAAAACCTTCCTTTTTGAAAAAAAGAAAAGGGGAAGTGCTGTGGGATGTTCTGTATGTTAAATGTGTTGCTCTGATTGGTTAATAAATAAAACACTGATTGGCCAGTAGCCAGGCAGGAAGTATAGGTGGGACAAGCAAAGAGGAGAATTCTGGGAAGTGGAAGGCTGAGGCAGAGAAATGCTGCCAGCTGCCACCATGAGTGCCAACATGTAAGATACTGGTAAGCCACAAGCCATGTGGCAAGGTATAGATTTATAGATATGGGTTAATTTAAGATATAAGATCTGCTAGCAAGAAGCCTGCCATGGCCATATAGTTTATAAGTATTATAAGTCTCTGTGTGTTTACTTGGTTGGGTCTGAGTGGCTGCAGGAGTGGCAGGTGAGAGAAATTTGTCCTGACTGTGGGCCAGGAAGGACCAGAAAAACTCTAGCTACACAATATTATATACATTTTATTGGCAACAATATCATACTCGAGTCTCAGTACTAAAATAAATAGTGTTTGGACTGAATTTCAATCTCAACCTTTGAAATAGCAAATGGACACATATATACTTCAATAATATTTAGCATCTGTGCTGTGGCATGGTCTGTATGTCAAATTGCTCTGATTGGCCAATAAATAAAACACTGATTGGCCAGTGGCCAGGCAGGAAGTAGGTGGGACAAGGAGAGAGGAGAATTCTGGGAAGCGGAAGGCTGAGGCAGAGAGACACTGCCAGTTGCCGCCATGACCAGCAGCATGTGAAGACGCCGGTAAGCCACCAGCCACGTGGCAAGGTATAGATTTATAGAAATGGGTTAATTTAAGCTATAAGAACAGTTAGCAAGAAGCCTGCCACGGCCATACAGTTTGTAAGCAATATAAGTCTCTGTGTTTACTTGGTTGGGTCTGAGAGACTGTGGGACTGGCGGGTGACAAAGATTTGTCCTGACTGTGGGCAAGGCAGGAAAACTCTAGCTACACATCTGGATTAATTACTTTCTCGTTCTATGAAAGACTACCTGAAAATTGCAACTTAAAGGAGAAACTTATTGGGTGCATGCTTTAGTGGGCAGTTTTTCATGACAGGAAAGACACATTAGGGTTCATGATAATAGAAGTGTGTGGCAAAGACTATAAACAGAGGTTTTTCTGTCCTGCTCCCTCCCATGGCCACTTCTAAAATAATCACTCAGAGGCTTAATATTAATTACAAATTGCTTGGCTGAACAGCTGAGGTTTCTTACTAACTAGTTCTTACTACTTAAATTAGCCCATTTCTATTAATCTATATTTTGCTACATGGTCATGGCATTACCAGTCTGCTGGCATCTTGCTCCTTGGGCAGCTGGCTGGCTTCTCTCTCAACTCTGCCCTTCTTTTCCCTGTATCTCTGCTTGAATTTCCTGCCTGTCTCTATCCTACCTTGCCATAGGACAAAGCAGCTTTATTAACCAATGGGAGCAACACATTCACAGCATACAGAAAGACATCCTACATCAAAGACCTCATATTTCAGTGGTAGATGAAAAGCGTAGAACTCAAGCTAAAAACAAAAGGCTATCTCCCTCAAGGTCCATCTGCCAGTAACACACTTTTATCAAGGTCAGAGTTCCACCATCTTCCCCAGTCTCCAAAAGCAGTACTACAACCTGAAACACAAATATTCAAACACATGAACCTTTGCAGGACATTTTACATCCAAACAATAGCATTAAAATACTGTCTTAGTCACTTTCTTTTTATTATACAATTTTTATTAAATTTTTTTCACTTACTTCACATACCTACCACACGTTCCCCTCCCTCATCTCTTCCCATTACCTCCTCCCACCTCCCTTTTACAACTCCCTCCATCCACTTCTCCCATGGGAGTCAACAAAGCATGGCACATCAAGTTGAGGCAAGACAAAGCTCCTCCCCCTGCATCAAGGTTGCATGAGGCAGCCCAGCATGGGGAATGAGTTCCCTAAAGCCAGGAACTCAAACACCAGGGACAGGTCCTTACCCCACTGCCAGGAGCCCCACAAACAGACTAAGCTATACAACTGTCACACAGATGCAGAGGGCCTAGGCCGGTCCCATGCAGGCTCCCTAGCTATCCATCCAGAGTTGGTAAGCTCCCAAGAGCTCAGGTCAGCTGTTTTCCCAGTCATGATCTTGACTCACACTGCTCATACAATCCTTCCACTCACTCTTCAATAGGACTTCTGGAGCTCAGCCTGGTGCTTGGCTGTGGATCCCTGCATCTGCTTCCATCAGTTACTGGATGAAGGCTCTCTGATGATAAATAGGGTAGTCACCAATCTGATTATAGGAGAAGGCCAGTTCAGGCACCTTTTATACTATTGTTAGTGGTCTTAGCTGGGGTCATCCTTGTGGATTCCTGGGAGTTTCCCTGGCACCAGGCTTCTCCCTAACCCTAAAATGCCCCTCCCAGCAAGCTATCTCTTTCATTATTCTCCCTGACCATCCCATCCAAACTTGCCCAACCCAATCTCTCATGTTCCCTCAGTACCTCCATACTCCCCCAACCCACCCTCAGTTTCACCCAGGAGATCTCTTCTATTTTCCCATCCCAGGCCAATACATGCATCTCTCTTTGGGCCTTTGGTGTTACCTAGCCTCTCTGGGGCTGATCACTGTATCAAAATATCTGACAGAAGTGACTTACTGAAGGAGGTTACTTTGGGCACAGTTTCAGAGCTTGAAGATTGGAAAGGCACGACAGAGTTCCTCTGAGGTAGCAAACCAGAAAGCAAAAAGTTGAACCAGAAGAAAAGCCAGAATATAGCCCTAAAAGTCCTGCCCCTAGTGACCTATATCTCCCAGCTAGGTCCCAATTCTCAATGGTTTCATAACCTCCCAAAACAGCACTACCAGTTAGGGACATTTCAGCTCTAAACTGTAACAGATTATTTCAATTTATATGTAGCATGATATACTATAGACCAGGTATCTAAGATATCACTCTTCTATCTCATCAGCACACCAATTTCATGAATAGAAATAAAACATTCTATTAATAATATCTGTGTATTCACTTGGAGAAGATGTAAGCATTCTTGATGTTGAAGTCTGGAGTATAAAACTATTTTGTAATTTACTTATTGAAATGCTCATTAACCAAATAAAGTATAAATGTATATGTATTATTAGAAAACTGTAATTATAAAATATAACTATAATGAATGTTGATTATGAAAACTATCACTATTACATACAAAACAATTATTAAATATTTCTAAATTGTAACATAAATATGAATGTAGATTAATAACTAACATAAATATTAAGAGGTTCTACTAATGAGATAGTTTTAGGAAGAATATTGTACATGTTTAATCATAAAATAAGGCAAATAAGTATTTGATTATAGTATAATGAGGCAAATAAGTATTTAATTATCATATAATAAAGCAAATAAGTATTTAACTATAGTATAATAATTATAGAATCAGAATAATAGATATATCATTTTAATCTTTATGAAATTGGCAACTTGGTAAACTAGTTAAACAATGTATTTGACTTACAGTTAAATTATATCTAACCTAAGACAAAGGCATAACTTACATATTTTGTTCATTTTATGAGAAAATTTAAAACTGAATGTCAGTTTGTCATCTCCAATCTGATGAGGAGGAAAAGAATCTTCAAAATAACATGCAAAAACTTCTAAGACAAATCATCTTTGATCCAGATATAATAAAAACATTAGGAATGATAAGGTATTTGAGAAAATGGGTCACCTTATAACTCTCTTTCTCTTCCACAAGCCTCAGTTTAATTTAATCATCTCTTTAGGACTATTAATATATAGTAGAATGGCCTCAGGCATTATTTATCATTAAAGAGCCCTGAAGAATTAGTATTTCTGTACAAATACAACAAAATTGTAATAATAACTTGGGGTAGGAATTTCACATGGCCATTCTGTTGTAACTATATTGATTTTGGTTGGTCTTTGTATTGACTTTTTAATATTGTTTATTTTCAAATTAGTCAAGTGGGGGATGATTCCCCAGGCGTTGTTGACCATGGTTGTCCTAGAGGGCATACATTTTGCTGAAGATATCACTTACATTGGATTCAGAATACAAAACAACTATATTGGAACTGATATGGAAGTTTCTGCCATGCTAACTAGCTTTAGAACATGAAATTGCTCTGTAGGCAACTGGCAGAGAAAAGTCAGCAATCCACGTCTTTCCAAACTTTGGATTTTGCATGGTACAAAACCAACTTCACAGGCTGCATGTGCCTGCTGGTGCAATGGTGGCACAACTGTTGTGAGTATGAACAAGGAATTTCCGATTAGACCAGAAATCTGTTACATAGGAGGGAGTTCATGCTGTGGAACCAAAGGCCAATGGTTAAGTTCATAAGCTATAGGTGTGAACCTGTAACTTTTGTTTTGTGAAATGAACATGCTACCATATTACCTCCCAAGTAGTTGTTTATACTTATAGACTAATGCCATCTTCATCAAAGATGCCTCTTTTCATAGCATATATGAGAGAAGGCACAGACACACAGCTCATCAAGATCACATGCTTAGAACAAGTGATCAGTGAATGATTAGTCATAAATGAGATATGCATATTGTTTTAGTTACTGTTCTATTGCTGTAAAGAGACTTCATGAGCAAATCAATGCATAAGAAGACACACTTGATTGAGGGCTTTCTTATAGTTTAGTTTCAGAGGTTAAGTCCATGATCATCAAAGTGGGAAGCATGGCAGCAGGTAGGCAGCCAGGGTGCTGGAGAAGTGGCAGAGAGCTTACATCTTATTAATAAGTAGGAGAAAGTAAGACTGGGCCTAGCATAGGCTTTTGAAACCCAAAGCCCACCCTCAATGACATACTTCCTCCAACAAGGTCACACGTACTCCAACAAAGTCACCCTTCCTAATCCTACCCAAACAATTTCACCAACTGGGGACTAAGCATTCAAACATATGAGCCTATGGGAGCCATTTTTATTCAAATCACCACATGTATCAATCATTCATGTTTATAGAAAAAATAGGGGCTGGAAAGAAGTAAGAGCCAAATGGAGAGGAAGGCCATGAAATGATTTTTTTGTGGCCATGGTATGGCCATAGCACTCATAAACTCACAGCAACTCTGACTGCCTACATAGGGGCTACACAAATTTGAGTCCCTAAACATGCAGTCACAGATCTGGGAAAGGCTCATACAGCTCTACTCCACCCAAAAAATAAAAGATAAAACAGCAAAGGGTTGTTGCAGGACAGAAACTCATTGTCCTAATTGGTGTAGCCACTGGTGAGTTACCCGGGCCTAGGAAGGTGCCCCTGGTTAAATCCAGTGAGTCACAAAGTAAAAACAAAAAGACATTGAAAGGGAAATTAGTATGTAGTGGGAAGATAAAGATAGGGTTGGAGAGAATAAGAGAGGGTAGAAGGATGTGTGTGAAAGAATATTATATATATGAAACTAACAAATAGTAAGTTCATCTTTTGAAGTTTTACCAAATATGTTCACCTTTACTCCAGTTAAAATCATTCCTTCATATTAAATCTTCCCTTAAGGCAAACAAGTGCAATTGCGTTAATATTTATCTTTTAGGGTATACAAATCAGTAGTGTATAGCTGTGTAACAACTTTACTACATAATTCTAGAATATTTTCTTAACTCTAAAAATAAACTCCATTCTATTGGAGAAATTATTTTGGCCACTCCACGTAATTAAAAGGATATTTATTTAATGGCTTAAATCACAAATTAAGTGAAAGGTAGGTCGCAGGGTCTGGGGAAGGTGTATTGCAGTCCAGCGGTGTTCTCCGGAGCTCTGCACAGTCCATCTTCACCGTTCAGTGTCCCAGCACAGAGAGAGCACACAGAGAGAGTGCTGGCCCATCCAGCTCTCAGGTCTCCAGGCGCCTCCCCTGGCCCCACCTCGTAGGCATGACAGTTGCCAGAGTCTCAATGGGGGTTAGAACTTCCAGATCCAAGCTGGAATGGCTACCTACTACATCTCCCCCTTTTTGTCTAAATAAGGTTCTAAACTAATACAAGACTATATACAAAGGAATGGTTATCAAATATTGTACAGAAATAATGAGGGATAATGACCTACATAAGATGGAACTACAACCAATGCAAACAATATCAAGCAAGAAACACATACTAAAATCCAGAGAAGTATAGAGCATAGGTAAATGGCATGTTATAAAGATCATTCAAAGGTGTCCTATCCTAAAGAACCTGAATCTAATACTTAATATGTTCTGTCTAAGATATTATATATACTAAGTTGTAACTATAACTGCTAGTCTTCAATTCCATCAAAGACCTGAGAAGGAACATAATGGTACCTGAGAAATGGTAGATGGATGAAAGCAACTTTCGGGAATCTTACAAGAGTAGACCAAGACAGCTGGAAGCCTGGACAGTCACCTAATGTTTCTCAGCATTGTTGGTGCATTCAAATTGGCTACAGGCCTAGAGTATCTGACAGACCATCTTCAGAAGCAGGATTTCTGAAAGACCATCTTACCCTGTCTTGGCAGAGTACAGTGGTCACTTTGCTTGTGTCCTGCTTGTCCAGAAAGGACAGCATTGCATTTGTACTGTCAGCCATCAAGGCAAGGGCAGTTCTTTGCCCAGTAGGCCATTTTGTGCCAAAAAGACAAACTTCCAAATGGAAATGTCTTAGAAGCCCAACATTCTCTCGGGATCAATTGGTGTAGCCAGGAGCAATTGTGTCTCACGTCAACAGAATTCTAAGTTATTTAAATGCCATATTCTCTAGGTCTATGAAGTGTTTGAAGATTACCTGTCCATCTGACCTATGTATCTGTAAATCTGGATAACCTAACTAACGTAACTATAGAGATGACAGGCATAGGCGACTATAAATCTATAAGTCTTATCTACCGAAATAACCTAAGGACTAAGGCTTCACATAAACAAGGTAAACAGTCTATAAGCAAATGTATGGTGAAGAATGATGACTTCAAAATTGTGACAATACACAAGATATTTATAACAGAGGTAGGAATATATAGTGGATATGCAATATGACAATAATCTTAAATATATATCAATAACCGAATATCCTAAACAGAAGTATAACATATATAAAGTATGACAGATATAAATTTACATTTGTATCAATATAAAAATGTTTCAAATAAGAGTAGAAATATATGTACATTATAACAAATATAGTTCTGTATTTGTATCAATATACAAATTATCTTAAACAGGAGTATAAAAATAGTTTACATTTGTATCAACATATAAGAATCTATAACAGTACAAATTACAGTGCAAATTATCTAAGGTTGCTATTTTACTAAATTTGTTTACTAGTATATACAATGATTTACCATCATATCTTATACCTATCCGTTCCATTTCTTCTCCCCCCCTTTTTTTTTTTACAATACTGAGTCTAATATTTTCTTCCACCCCCAACCCTATAACCGTCATCCATAACCCTGAGAATTATGAAACCTAAGGGAGAAGGGGCGTTGTTTTCTTAGAATTGCTTCCTGCCATTTAGGGGTGATGTTATCTCTGTTGGGTACTGTGAGAAAGCTCAGATAGTTAAATCTCAGTGAGACTAACTGTCGGTTCTGCAGCAAGTTTTAGAGTAATGGGTAAGATTGTCTGAAATTCTGGCAAGAAGTGTAGTATGATGATGATTACCATGGCATCATTCTGGATTGGGTAGAGTTGTTGTTGTTGGGGCCCAATCTTCCTTCTGGAGACTTCTGAGATTGCTATTGGAAAAACTTATTTGTTATCAAAAATGGGAGGTTTGGATTTAAAGAGGACATAGCATGTAAGAAAGGATTCTAAGAAATCAAGAGTAAGCATGGAGAGAATTAGAATTTAGAAGACAATGGTCCCTTTTTATCGGTTTCCTTCTGTCTCACACCAGAGGGCTCTTCTGATATGGGACTGAAGAATCTCTCAAAGTGATGTGGGATGGTCTATATGTCAAATTGCTCTGATTGGTCAATAAATAAAACACTGATTGGCCAGTGGCCAGGCAGGAAGTAGGTGGGACAAGGAGAGAGGAGAATTCTGGGAAGCGGAAGGCTGAGGCAGGGAGACACTGCCAGCTGCCGCCATGACCAGCAGCATGTGAAGACACCAGTAAGCCACCAGCCACGTGGCAAGGTATAGATTTATGGAAATGGATTAATTTAAGCTATAAGAACAGTTAGCAAGAAGCCTGCCACGGCCATACAGTTTGTATGCAATATAAGTCTCTGTGTTTACTTGGTTGGGTCTGAGAGACTGTGGGACTGGCGGGTGACAAAGATTTGTCCTGACTGTGGGCAAGGCAGGAAAACTCTAGCTACACCATTCCTATTAGATTTTACTCTCTAATTCCTCCAACCTCTTGCCTCTGGCAACTATTAGTCTCCTATCCATCTGTGTGGATTTGATTATTCTGGATATTTAATATAAATATAATCATATAAAACATTACTTTTGTGCTTAGTTTATTTCACTTAGCAGGCTTTCAAGGTGCCTAAGAGCTATACAATATATTAAACCTCATTCATTTTTATGGTTGAATGATATTTCATGCATATATAAACAATACATCACTCTTTAATCTCATGATGGACATTTAGGTTGTTTCTACTTGGGGACTATTATGAATACAATATGTAGTATGTATATTGTAGTATGGGCTTTCATGAGGATGTATTTTCATTTGAGATATATACCTAAGAATATAATTGCTGAGTCATATAGAAACCCTTTAACTTTTTTGAAGAACTAGAAAACTTTTTTCTAAAGCAATTTATAACTTTATATTTATATAAGTGATTCAGGATGAGGTTCCAATTTATTATGTTGGTTACTTCTATATACAGGTTTACTGAAAGTAAGCAGGATTTCATCACCCCTCCTGGAATATTTGGACTATTAGTGACAATTTTCTTGGGGTTACTAGATTAAGTAGCTTATTTTTCTCTCTCCCTGACAATCTTACACTGAGATTACTCTATGCTTTAGATGCTGTCATGATTGAAAAGATAATGAAGCCATCTGGTTACTTGAGAATTTATTTATCAACATATCACTCACTCTTCAGTAGTTCTTTAAAGTTTAGAAAAAGAAAACATTATTTCATTTAGTTCTTACACCATAACAATATGGTAAGTATCATTATTCCCATTTTAGAAATAAGGAGACTAAACCTCATATATGTTAAGAGATACTAACATTAAAGATTTCTAACTGGTGGTAAAAACCAAGTCCCAAGATTTTATCGCTTTGAATGATCTCTCTTTCAGTCCACTGATTGACCTCTCAACTATAAAATCATCCACATAGATGAAGAATATTTTTTCAAATTATTTTGGTACCTCCAAATTTCTCCAAAAGCTTTGAAAGAACTGATATAGCTCACTTATATATGATAAAGCGCTGTCAGACTTACCCACCTAGCAACAAATTACTTTAGTTAAATATTTTTGTTGTTGATTTTTATTATTATTATTATTAGGTTTTTTAATTTACTTTACATACCATCCCATCTATAGTTTCCCCTCCCTCTTCTCCTCCAAATCTCTCCCACCACCTCCTTTCTACCACCCCTCCATCCACTCCTCAGAAAGGGTATATCAGTCAATGCTAATGCACTCAACAAAGCATGGCATATCAAGCTGCAGTAGGACTAAGTTGCTTCCTGCTTCATCAAGGCTGAGCAGGGCATCCCATAGGGAATAGGTTCCAAAAAGGCAGCTCATGTAACAGGGACAAATCCTGGTCCCACTGTTAGGGCCCAACAAACAGATCAAACTATATAACTGTCACCCACATGCAGGGGTCCTAGGTCAGTCCCATGAAGGCTCCTTAGCTATCAGTCTAGAGACCACAAGCTCCCACAAGCTCAGATCAGCTGTTTCTATGTGTTTCCCCATCGTGAACTTGACTCCCCCTTGCTTATATAATCCCTCTTCACTCTCTTCAACTGGATTTCCGGGGGATCTCAGCCCAGTGTTTGGCTGTGGATGATCTCTGCATCTACTTCCATCAGTTATTGGTTGAAGGTTCTATGATGACATTTAGAGTAGACACCAATCTGATTACAGGAGAATCTAGTTTAGGCACCCTCTCCACTATTGCTAGGAGACTTAGCTTGGTCATCCTTGTGGATTCTTGGGGTCAAGTTTCTCTCTTACTCTCAGATGATCCCCTCCATCAAGGTATAAATTTCAATGCTCTCCTTCTCCATCCCTCCCCCATCTTGACCATTCTGATCCCTCATATTCCCATCCCCCATCCAGTCCCCTCTACCACCTCCCACTACCCCCAGTTTACCAGGGAGAGTTCATCTATTTTCGCTTCCTAGGGTGACTTATACATCCCTCTTAGGGTCTTTCTTGTTACCTGCATTCTCGATGGCTGTGAATTAGTTTGGTTATCCTTTACTTTATACCTACTATCCACTTATGAGTGAGTACATGCAATGTTTGTCTTTCTGGGTCTGGGTTACCTCACTCAGAATGAATTTTTCTAGTTCCATCCATTTGCCTGCAAATTTCATGCTGTCATTATTTTTTTTTGTTTTGTTTTGTTTTGTTTTTACAGCTGAGTAATACTCTATTGTGTAAATGTGCCACATTTTCTTTATCCATTCTTTAGTTGAGAGACATCTAGGTTGTTTCCAGGTTCTGGCTATTACATATAATGCTGCTATGGACATAGCTGAGCATGTGTCCTTGTGGTATGATTGAGCATTCCTTGGGTATATGCCCAAGAGTGGTATAGCTGGGTCTTGAAAAAGATTGATTCCCAATTTTCTGAGAAACCACAATAATGATTTGTACAACCAAAGTGGTTGTACAAGTTTGCATTCCCACCAACAGTGGAGGAGTGTCCCCCTTGCTCCACATCTTCTCCAACATAAGCTGTCCTCAGTGTTTTTTTTTTTTAATCTTAGCTATTCTGACAGGTGTAAGATTATATCTCAGAGTCATTTTAATTTTAATTTCCCTGATTAAGGATGTTTAGCAATTCCTTAAATGTCTTTCAGCAATTTGAGATTCTTCTGTTGAGAATTCTGTTAGATCTATAGCCCATTTTTCAGTTGGGTGGTTCAGAATTTTGATGTCTACTTTCTTGAATTCTTTATATATTTTGGAGATCAGCCCTCTGTCAAATGTGGGATTGGTGATCTCTTGCCATTCTGTAGGCTTGCATTTTGTCTTATTGACCGTGTCCTTTGCCTTACAAAAGCTTTTCAGTTTCAGAAGGTCCCATTTATTGATTGTCAATCTCAGTGTCTGTGCTACTAGTGTTATATTCAGGAAGTAGTCTCCTGTGCCAATGCATTCAAGGTTACTTCCCACTCTCTGTTCTATCATGTTCAGTGTGACTGGAATTATGTTGAAGACTTTGATCCAGTTGGACTTGAGTTCTGTGCAGGGAGATAGATATGGATCTTCTTGCATTCTTCTACATGTCAACACCCAGTTGTGCCAGCATCATTTGTTGAAGTTGCTTTTGTTTTTCCACTGTACAGTTTTGGCTTCTTTGTCAAAATTCAGGTGTTCATAGGTGTGTGGATTAGTGTCAGGGTCTTCAATTCAATTTCATTGGTCCACGTGTCTGTTTTTATGCCAGTACCAAACTGTTTCAATTACTATAGCTCTACAGTAGAGCTTAAAGTCAGGGATGGTGATGGCTCCGCATGTTACTTTGTGGTAAAGGATTGTTTTAGCTGTCATAGGTTTTTTTGGTTTTCCATATTGAGTATTGTTTTTTCCAGGTCTGTGAAGAATTGTGTTGAAATTTTCATGGGGATTGCATTGAATATGTAGATTGCTTTTGGTAAGATTACCATTTTTACTGTGTTGATCCTACCTATCCAAGAGCATGTGAGATCTTTCCATATTCGAACATCTTCTTCAGTTTCTTTCTTCAGGGACTTAAAGTTCTTGTCATACAGGTCTTTTACTTGTTTGGTTAGAGTTACCCCCTGGTACTTTCTATTATTTGTGGCTATTGTAAAGGGTGTTGTTTCTCTGCTTTCTTTCTCAGCCCATTTATCATTTGTATATAGGAGGACTACTGATGGGGGTGTGTGTTAATCTTGTGTCCTGCCATATTACTGAAGGTATTTATCAGCTGTAGGAGTTTCCTGGTAGAATTTTGGGGGTCACTTATGTATATCTGCAAATCATCTGCAAATAACAAAAGTCTGACCTCTAATTTTCCAAGTTGTATCCCCTTGATCTCCTTTTGTTGTCTTATTGCTCTAGTTAGGACTTCAAGTACTGTAATGAATAGATATGGAGAAAGTGGACAGCCTTGTCTTGTTCCTGATTTTAGTGGAATCGCTTTGAGTTTCTCTCCATTTAATTTGATGTTGGCTGTAGGCTTGCTGTAAATTACCTTTATTATGTTTAGGTATGTTCCTTGTATTCCTGATCTCTCCAGGACATTAACCATGAAGGGCCATTGGATTTTGTCAAAGGCTTTTTCAGCATCTAATGAAATGATCATGTGTTTTTTTTTCTTTCAATTTGTTTATATGATGGAATACATTGACAGATTTTCATATGTTGAACAATCTCTGCATCTCTGGGATGAAGCCTACTTGATCGTGGTGGATGATTTTTTATATGCTCTTGGATTCAGTTTGCCAGTATTTTATTTCATATTTTTGCATCAATATTCATGACAGAGATTGATCTGTAATCTCTTTCTTTGTTGCATCTTTGTGTAGTTTGGATATCAGGGTAACTGTTGCCGTATAAAAAGTGTTTGGCAATGCTCTTTCTGTTTCTATTGTGTGGAATAATTTAAGGAGTATTGGTATTAGCTCTTCTTTGAAATTCTGGTAGAATTCCTTGCTGAAACCATCTGTTCCTGGGCTTTTTTTGGTTGGGAGACTTTTAATGACTATAATTCCTTAGGGATTATTGGTCCATTTAAATTGTTTATCTGGTCTTGATTTAATTTTGGTATGTGGTACCTTTCCAGAAAATTGTTCATTTCTTTTAGATTTTCCAGTTTTGTGGAGTACAGGTTATTGAAGTATGCCCTGATGATTCTCTGCATTTCCTCAGTGTCTATTGTTGTATCTCCCTTTTCATTTCTGATTTTGTTAATTTGGATCCTCTCTCTCTCTCTCTCTCTCTCTCTCTCTCTCTCTCTCTCTCTCTCTCTCTCTCTCTCTCTCTGCCTTTTGGTTAGTTTGAGTAAGGGCTTGTCTATCTTGTTGATTTTCTCAAAAGAACCAACTCTTTGTTACATTGATTCTTTGTATTGTTCTTTGTTTCTATTTTATTGAGTTCAGCCCTCAATTTGATTATCTCCTGTTGTCTACTCCTCCTTGGTGAGTTTGCTTCTTTTTGTTCTAGAGCTTTCAGGTGTGCTGTTAAGTCACTTGTGTGAGATTTCTCCAAATTCTTTATGTAGGCACATAGTGCTATGAACTTTCCTCTTAACACTGCTTTCATAGTGTCCATAAGTTTGTGTATGTTGTGCCTTCATTTTCATTGAATTCTAGGAAGTCTTTAATTTCTTTCTTTATTTCTTCTTTGACCCATTGGTGATTCAGTTGAGCATTATTGAGTTTCCATGAGATTGTAGGCTCTTTGTAGCTTTTTTTGTTGTTGAATTCAAACTTTAAGTCATGATGAACCAATACAGGGGGTTATTCTATTTTTTTTATCTGTTGAGATTTGCTTTGTTACTGAATATGTGGTCAGTTTTAAAGATGGTTCCATGAGGTGCTGAGAAGGTATATTCTTTTGTGTTTGAGTGAAAAGTTCTATAGATGTCTGTTAAGTCTATTTGAGTC
This sequence comes from Peromyscus leucopus, assembly GCF_004664715.2. Taxonomy (NCBI): domain Eukaryota; kingdom Metazoa; phylum Chordata; class Mammalia; order Rodentia; family Cricetidae; genus Peromyscus; species Peromyscus leucopus. Next base: position 107,487,740 of record NC_051083.1, read on the forward strand.
ATAATATTTGTTAGTTCCCTTATTTCTCTGTTAAATTTCTGTCTGGCAGAACTGCCCATTGGTGAGAGTGGGGTGTTGAAGTCTCCCACTATTAATGTGTAGGGTTTGATGTGTGATTTAAGCTTTGGTAATGTTTCCTTTACAAATGTAGGTGCCCTTGTATTTGGTACATAGATGTCCAGAATTGAGACTACATCTTGGTGGATCTTTCCTTTGATGAATATGAAATGTACTTCTCCATCTCTTTTGATTAACTTTAATTTGAAGTCTATTTTGTTAGATACTAGTATTGCTACACCAGCTTGCTTCTTAGGTCCATGTAATTGGAAAATCTTTTACCAACCCTTTACTCTGAGGTGATGTCTGTCTTTGAGTTTGAGGTGTGTTTCTTATATGCAACAGAAGGATGGTTCCTATTTTCCTTCTCATTCAGTTAGCCTGTGTCTTTTATAGGTGAATTGATTTCATTGATATTAAGAGATAGTAATGACCAGTGATTGTTAATTCCTGTTATTTTGGGTTTTGGTGGTGGTGGTGGTAGTGTTTGTGTTTCCCTTCTTTGGGGTTTATCGGTATGAGGCTATCTACTGCCTGTATTTTCATGGGTAAAGTTAACTTCCTTGGGTTGGAGTTTTTATTCTAGTATTTCACATAGGGCTGGGTTTGTGGATAGGTATTGTTTAAATCTGGTTTTGTCATGGGATATCTTGTTTTCTCTGACTATGGTGATTTAAAGTTTTGCTGGATATAGTTGTTGGCCTGATATCCATGGACTCTTAGTGTCTGCAAAACGTTTGTCCAGGATCTTCTGGCTTTTAGGGTCTCCATTGAAAAGTTGGGTGTAATTCTGATAGGTCTGCCTTTATATATTACTTGGCCATTTTACCTTTGCAGCTCTTAATATTCTTTCTTTATTCTGTAAATTTGGTGTTTTGATTATTATATGGTGAGTGGATTTCTTTCCTGATCTAGTCTATTTTGGTGTTTTATAAGCTTCTAATACTTCCATAGGCATGTCCTTCTTTAGGTTGGAAAAGTTCTCTTCTATATTTTGTTGAATATATTTTCCGTGTCTTCGAGCTGGAATTCTTCTCCTTCTATTTCTATTATTCTTAGGTTTGTTCTTTTCATGGTGTCCCAGATTTCCTGGATGTTTTGTGTTAAGAATTTGTTGGATTTGACATTTTCTTTGACCAATGAATTTATTTCCTCTATCATATCTTCAATGCCTCAGATTCTCTCTTCTATCTCTTACATTCTGTTGGCTATACTTGCATCTGTAGTTCCTGCTCATATACCCAGATTTTCTATTTCCAGAATTTGCCCTGTTTGTGTTTTCTTTATTGCCTCTATTTCAATTTTCAAGTCTTGAACTGTTTCTTTCACCTTTTTGATTGTTTTTTCTTGACTTTCTTTCAGGGATTTGTTGATTTCTTCCATTTTTTGTTTGTTTTTTTCCTCCATTTCTTTAAGGTAACTTTTCATTTCCTCTTTGAGGGCCTCTATTATCTTCATAAAGTTATTTTTAAGGTTGTTTTCTTCTGCTTCATCTGTGTTGGGATGTTCAGATCTTCCTGTTGTAAAATACTGGGTTCTGGTGGTACCATATGTGGTTGAATGTATTCTAAAATGTCATTCACCCATCTGGATGTGGGATAATTATAGGAACAGATGTTGATTCTTGTGATGTCTTTGTTGGATGAGTCTTTTGTTCCTTTATTGTCTTTTGGCTTGAATGGCCAAGGATTCTGGTGACTGGCTGGTTGTCAGGTCAAGTAGGGTTGTCTCAGTAAGATTTGTGGGGGTTTGGGTGCCTAGACTTAGCATATCATTCAGTTTTTCTGGCTGGTGTGGGCTTTACTTGTGCCTATGGGCTCTGTTCTTCCAACTGTTGTAGGTTGTTCCTGTACCTACAAAGTTTGTTCCTCCAACTGGTGTGGGTTGTGCTTGTGCCTGTAGGATCTGCTGATGCTGCTGGAGAGAGCTGCTCATGAGGGGCTACTCTTCTTCCAATTGGTGCAGGTGGTGCTTGTACTTATAGGGGCTCTTCTTCCAATTGATGCAGGTGGTGCTTGTGCCTCTAGGGGCCCTTCTTCCAATTGGCGCAGTAGTGATTGTGCTTCTAAGGGCTTCTGACTTTGTGGGGGATGGTTGGCCAAGAGAAGTATGATGGACTTGGTGGGCTTTGGCAGCAGAATGGGTCTTTCTGGTTTAGGGTCCAATGGGTGGCAGCAATGATGGTACAGACTGCCTGCAGGACTCTTACCTGCTGATTGGCTCCTGGGGATGACATGGGAGTGGGAGGGGCACGAGACATGCCCTGGAGCCTAGGGCCTAGCAACTGGGGCAGGTCAGCTGGGGGACCTGTCACTCACCTCTTCCTCCAAAATCAGTTAATTATTTTGAAAGAATCATTTTGGACTGTACATGAATGAAAGCTTAAAGCATAGTTAAACTCCATGATGGTCAACTAGCAATTCCTATAGATTCTTCCACAAAATTCACTTCTTAGTCATCTGTTTCAGTGTGTGACAGGGCAAGACAGTACAGTGTTTCCTCCATCTTTTATTCTTGCTGAGGCCATTTCAGGTTTAACTAGAATTTTATCTCCTTGATGGAGAATTCCATGGAAAATTACTCAACTCTATTATAGGACCCAAGGCAAAGATGATCCAGCAAACTGCTTATCTTGGCTTCTGTTAAACTGCCTTCTTGTGTAATGCCTCCACCCCCACCCCTACTTATCTTAGATTGTTAAACTGCTTCCGTGTGCAAACCTCCATTTGACTGTTTAATCTTAGCTTTTGTTAAACTACCTGCTTGTGCAGACCTCCCCACTGAAGCTGCCAGCTGCTGAGTGAGATCAAGATGTTGTCTTTGCCTTTATAAGCCCCTTGGTCTAAATGTTTGGGGTTATAGTCAGGACCCAAATACCTGAGTGTAGTCACAGCCAGCTGGAATAAAGGCTTTCAATTGGCTATAAACTGTCTGAGTGACCATGCCTGGCAGACTTCCTGTGACAAATATTTAAAATACGTGCCTGCACACCCCGACTGTTTGGCATTTCATATGCCTCAGCTTAATATTGAGAATTTCATCAAATTTTAAATTACCAAAACCTTCTCTGTCTCTTTCTAATAATAACGTTGAGTATTATAATCATTTTCCTAGAAAAATCCTTTTTTCATTGAAAATCTATTTAACAAAAATCCTTAATTAAATAGAATCATTTCTGCATATGAGTTTTAAGATAATGAGATAAAACAAAATATAGACTAATTTAGTTTTAGGTGGTACAAGGGATCAAACCTAGGACTTCATACATACTAAGTATGTACTCTGTTACTGATAAGCATCTCTAGGCTCACTTATTTATATTACAATCATTTCTTAGGGATTCTTTTGACTTTGGTAGGCTTCATTCTTATGCCCAATATCTTTTCTAGCTATGTCAAAGAATGAACACTATTCCTTAAAATAATGCTTATGAATCTGCAAAAGTAACAATGTCCAGTAGATTCTGCTCACTAGGAAAGAATGTAAACTCCAATTTTAGAATTTCCAAGAATGCGAGTTCAAAATAGAATTTCAATTCACCAATACAAGCAAGACTTTTAAAAAAATCCCTAAAATAGAGAAATCAAGTCTTAATTTTCTGTGTCTCCCCTGAGTAATGGTAAAGTTTCAGTAAAGAAAACCCTTAATCAAAGCTTTTCAAAATATCTATTTGGATACTTTACTTAAAACCCCTCCAAAGGCTGAAAATGTGTATTTCTGAATGTTACATTTTACAGCTGCACTCACATGTATGTCCTAATAATTGTTTTGTTCATTTCTCCCTCTATCTAGTCCTCTTTTCTCATTGGCAGACTTTTGTTTTGTTTTCCACAGGCCTGCTGAGATGACATGCTTTCAGTAATGTTCCACATTTCTTTTTTTTAATCAACCATATGTGTCCAGCATTAATAAGTGAAGCTCTAGGATTGTGTCTGCTCCCTTTAATGGAATACTTTTGTTATTAAAAAGAACAGAAATACCACCAGTTCTTGATGAAAATGAAGATCCTTTATGTTGATATTTATTAGATGCAATAATTTTAAATGGAGTGTTTGTGCACCCTCTCTGAAATTTCACCAGGCAAAAGCCCCAGTTTGGAATGTCTTTACATTAATCAGCTTTCCCAGCAGCATAATGATACTAGAAATTAGGAAAGCAATGTAGAATTCTTAGTCAGATTTAATAGGCTCCAGCACTTTGCTAACACACTACAGTGGATCAAGTGAAGTTAATTATTATACAAGATTAAACCCAAAGTAACTACAGTACATCAAACCAACACAAAATACTGAAGCCCAGAAAGAAGAAAAAACAAACATGGATTCTGGAGGCAAGACTTTCTAAACAGCCCTTAGTTTGTTGCATATAAACATAATGGACTAAGGCAATATGAAATTTAGCTAGCATATTAAATTCTAAAAGTGAGATATAAGTTTCACATACTGTCTCCATTGGATACTTAACCTATGAATCTGAAGGAATAGATGTGAATTTTCATAACATTTCCATTTATTTGTAGATAGCTAACTTGTCTTCTGATGTTTGTCCTGATTTACATTTTTAACCACCAGAGACTCAACCTTTTATGATCATTGACCATTCTAAGAAAAATAAGTATCTGAGGAAGCCACAGAAGCAAATAAATGAGATTTCACATTTATGCACTGCCTGAGTCACTTCAAGGGATCATGGGCAAAGCTTAGAACAGGTGTTTAATAAATAACTGTTGATAAGTTGAAAGCGTATTTTCAATTCTTCAGTGACTGAACTGGAAAAAGAACATATTAGAAATGAGAAAAGTGTGACAAGGCACATATATGTTAATCTGTATTTATTAAGAAATACTGATACATCTTTTGGTAGGATAACATTTTCAAATACAACCATTTCTTGCTGAGAATTCTTTTTTTTCTTTTTGCCCTTCCCTTCACTGCACAGTTAAATGACTCTGTGCTCTGTTTACATTGGCAAACAAAGCAATAAGGGGTAAAAGGCTTCAGAGGCCTAGCAAAGAGCCCAAAGCCTATACAACACTTGTAAGAAAACAGAAGGTCACCTCTATTGTCTCCTACTCGAACAAAAACAAAAAGAGGATTTCCCAGGATGACAGAACTAAGGGAAGTTAGAAGGAACAGCATAAGACTACAAATGTTAGATGATCCCAGAAAAAGGACAAGAAATAAAAGCCTCAGCAGCTCTTTTATTTCTAGGAGATAGTACATTTGCCCTCCATTTTCAAGTAAGGCCCTTGAAAGACAGTAACAGACACCAGAGACAAATGACTCTCACCTGTGGTTAAGCTGAAGGGACCATAGAGAACATCACAGAAATTTACTAGTCTTCATCGTGGTGTAAGAACAGCTACATTATTTCCCAGAATGTAATTGAAATATATAAAAGCATAGCAAACCAAAAGAACCACAAGACTGATAGCAAGGAGCATCTCCCCTGATGGCTGGCTGTGGACTCTTGATATAGCTAGTAACATGGGCATGTCAGAAGATGGTTGTATGGGCAAATGATGTTGATGTGTTTGTTGCATTACAGATCCTAGAAGAGTTGATCCTAGAAGAGTTTTCATTTAAAAAAAAAAACAGGAAAATATACTTGGGTCTATTATGAATAGCTATGTGAAAATTATGCAAAAAAATCCCCAAATTAAATACTAGGCAGAATCTTACAGCACACAAAGAAACAAACTATCATCTCATAGTGGAATTAATTTTAGGAACACAAGGATTTTCATAATCTTTGCCCCAATAATTTATTGACAATAGAGAAGTTAATACTATATGCTTGAATTGTGGGAGAATATATAAGAATTTTGTGACAAGTAGTTGTCTCTACAGAAAGGAACTGGTTGGCTACTAAAACAGGATTGAAATGGAAACTCACTATATAGAATGCATTTTGTGGCTTTAAAAATGCATAAACTGCACAAATAAGATATATTCAAAGTAATTACTGTTAAGTTTTAAGTTGTATTGCCTATATTGTTTCATTTACTATAGCCTTATTACCTCATTACCTAAGATACAGTAATAAACAAGGAAGAAACCATCGGGGTAACAACTCAGAAAAGGTGGCCTGAGTGCAGAAATTTTACCTTCAGACATTCCTATCCAATGCTATCCTTGAACAAGCAGGAAGGTAGGGAAAGCTATATTTTTTAAAAGCTCCCAAGGTAATTTTCACCTATAGCTATGTTTAAGGACAATTCAATTTTACTTTAGTTTGCATGAGGGAAATGTCTAAAGAGAGTCTTAAGCATATCTATGACTGAAAAAAATCTCGAAAGGATAGAAGGATAGAATGGTGCTTGTTCTCGTTGTTCACAACATTTAGGAAGGGATCGAGGACTGAATAAATGTCACACACCTAGAAAATCTGTTGAAATTCCTGAACCACAATAAAAGAACATCTTAGTCAGGCTCCAGACCTATAAACCCAGCTATTTAAGAGGCTGAGGCAGACAGACCCATGAATGAAAAAAAAATTTCTTAATTGAAAAAAAAAAAGAAAGAAAGAAAACCAGACCCCAAGATTAAAGACTACCTGGACTAACAGAGTGAGTTCAGGGCTAGTAGTAACTTGGTGAGACTTTGTTTCAAAATAAAAAGTAAAATGTTATTTCTAAGGCAAAAAGAATAGCCAGCCTAAAGCTGGGAGATTGAAAAATGCAGAACACCAAGGCACTGCTCGTTTCTCCAGTTCTGATCTGCTCCTGTACCAGGGGTCTAATCAGGCCTGTGTCTGCTTCCCTCTTGAGTAGACCAGAGGCCCCATCTAAACAGCCTTCCTGCAGCAGCTCCCCTCTCCAGGTTGCCAGACGGGAATTCCAGACCAGTGTTGTTTCCCGGGATATTGACACAGCCGCCAACTTCATTGGCGCTGGGGCTGCCACAGTTGGTGTGGCTGGATCAGGGGCTGGCATTGGAACAGTGTTTGGTAGCTTGATTATTGGCTATGCCAGGAACCCGTCTCGCGAACAACAGCTCTTCTCTTATGCCATTCTGGGCTTGGCCCTGTCTGAGGCCATGGGGCTCTTCTGTTTGATGGTCGCCTTCCTCATCCACTTCGCCATGTGAGGCTCCGTGGGGTCACCCTGCTGTCCCTGCTGCTTTGACTCCATGCCGGTCCTGGTGCTGTAGTGTACTAAGCTTTACCATTAAACAACGTTTCTCGAAGAAGAAGGAGGAGGAGGAGGAGGAGGAGGAGGAGGAGGAGAAGCCTGGCCACTTGGCACAGACACAGGTAGGCATCTACTACAATCCCCTGAAAATGTCCCCTCCATTCTGGTTGTCCCCCAAGCACCCAATCAGCTGCTTTCTAGCGACCACAGTCTCCTCCTTTCTTCCTTTGAGACCAGACAGACCCCAGATCCCTCCTCACCAGGGACCATCTATCTGTACTCACCTACACACCCCATCCTACACAGCCCTACCCACTCTGGTTGCTTTATAGAGGTTTACCAGGGACCTCCACATCATCCCAGCTCCTCTCTCTTCATCACCAGTTTTCAAACTACTTCCCAAAAGTGACTCTTTAAACCACACCCATGACCTGAAGACCCAGACTACTTCCTCCTTTCACAACACACCAGAGCCCTGTCAGCGCCTTCCATTACCTTATCTAGCCTTTAAACCTAAGTTCTTGTTCTTTCCTGGGCGCTGCAAGGGAAAACTTGTTCCAAGCTCCTTGACCAAGCTGCAAAAGTCACTCGACTGTTGCAGACAAGCAGAAGAGATGAGAAAGTGGTTGTTTCTGTAAATATCTGACAAAAAGAAGAAATTGACACCCCAATCCTGCTATGACTTAGCCTCATTAATGAACACTGTAAATATCTCAAATGAAAGCAGGAAGGTGATTTAAAGAATAAAAAAAGAACAAACCTACAAAAGAAGGAAAGACTCAAGCAAAAAACTAACTGTAGGTGTGCATTCCCCAACTCAGGAAAAAGAAACAAAGACAAAACAACATGAAGAACCCATGTCCCTGCACCACGCCCCCCCCCAAAAAAAAATTACAAACCTGGTAGTAATGGGACCATTTGAAAATGAACTGGAAGAACTCTCAGAAAAATAATTGAAAAGAATGATTATAACTATACTTAAAAAAACTCAAAGAGGACAAAGATAAATGAAATAAGGAAGTCAATCTAAGACATGAAAATATAATTTGAATTTTTGAAAGAAAACTTAAACTGAAACAATGCAGGAAAAAAATAAACCCAATAAGCTAATTAAAAGCCTTATCAATAAAAGTGATCATGCTGAAAAAAAAAGAGTCAAGGTTAAAGACAAAAATAGAGAGATTGGATCATTCAGTTAATGTCTTAGGGTTTCTATTGCTGTGAAGACACCATGACTATGGCAGCTCTTATAAAGGAAAAACATCTAATTGAGGTAGCTTACATTTTTAGAGGTTTATTCCATTATCATCATGATGTGACATGGTGATATGCAGGCACACATGGTGCTGGAGAAGTAGCCAAGTGTCTTACATCCTGATTTGCTGGAAATAGGAAGTACACTGTCTCACTGGGTCTGACTGAGCATATATGAGACCTCAAAGCCCACCTCTACAGTAACACACTTCCTCCAACAAGGCCACACCCACTCCTAATAGTGCCACTCCCTTTGGGAGTCATTTTCTTTCAAACCACCACAGTTAATAATTAAAAAAAATATTATGAACGGCACATGGGAGAGTCTTGACACACCATGAAAGGACTTAATCTCTGAGTTATGAGCACAGAAGAACATCATGGTAAAGGCATAGAGAATATCTTCAGTGAAATCATAGACCATTTCATAAACCTACAGAAAGAAATGTCCATCCAGCTACAAAAGACCTACAGAACACCAAGCACACAAGATCAAAAGATAATTTCCCTGCTATATGATTATAGTTAGAACAAAAACACAGAATAATGAAAGTGTTGAAAATGCAAGAGAGAAAGGTCAAGTTACTTACAAAGGTAGGCCTGTTAGAAAAACACTTGATTGACCAGATTGCTCAACAGAAATCTTTAAAGCCAGAAGGGTATGGGGAAAATATACTCTAAATCCTGGAAAATCACAGTTGTCAATGCAGATTATTATACACAGCAAGACTATTTATTAAAATGGAAGAATAAATTTAAAAGGTTAAAAAGAATTTATGACTACTAATCTAGGTCTCAGAGGATATTAGAAAGAATATTTCAATCTGAAAAGAGGAAGAACACACCCAAAAGGTAATAGGAAACAAATAAACACTAGCAGGTTAGGAAATCAAAAGAGACCCCGAGGAAACACAATAAAATCAACAAAATGACAGGAATTAATATCCATCTTTCAATAATAACTCTAAATATTAGTGCTCTCAATTTTCCAATAAAAAGACACAGTCTTACAGGTTGAATTAGAAAAGAGGATACTAGTCAGGAATTGTGGCATATGTCTTTAAGCCCAGTATTTCTCTGGAGAGAAAGACAGGTGGATCTCTATGGATTTGAGGCTAGCCTAGTATAGGTAGAGAGGTTCAGGCAAGATACATAGTGAGACCTTGTCTCAAAATCAAAAGGAAAACAAAGCCCATCTTTTTGTCGCCTCTAAAAAACACAACTCATGTTTGTCTTTCTGAGTCTGGGTTACCTCACTTAGGATATTTTCTAGTTCCATCCATTTGCCTGCAAACCTCACTAGGCCAAATTTCAAACACCTCCCACCTAAACTTCTAAAAAATCTTGAACTCAAATAATTTCTATATGCCATTCTCACCTATTTGAATATATCCTTTGCGTGAAAGCAAAGAGAGCTGGCAATCTGGTAAGCTTTTGCCCTGGTCACTCTTGATCAGACAGAAATCAATGTAGCGTCTTCATAATGCCAGCCTAGAATTTTGAAGCATCTTTTGTTTTTTAAAAGTAGCAATAACTTTCTTATCAGAGAAGGATAAATTCCAGCATAAGGGAATTAAACTTTCACCTAATAATTTGTATCTTGAGCTCTCAAGCACAGGAAAAATAACAATAGAATACACTTAAAATTCTTCCTGAAAATGTATCCTTGTGTGAGAAAAAGAATCTTTCCAGAAAGTTCCTCTAGCAGCCATGCCCTATTTATTCATCTTCCCAGCTTGGCTACTAGCTCATAGGTATTACAGCAGAAAAAGTTCTTTTTGTTTTCTATTCACCCAATGGAATTAATGTTATAGCTTGAAAGTCCCTGAGTACCTGAGGCATGACAACTCTAACAGAAACCTGAAATTATTCTGGGATTCTGTTATATTTCCTACTTTGAAATTCATCGTGAGTCTACTGATCAGAATCCCAGTGTTCCTGGGCATAGAGTCCTCCATTAGTTTTCTAATCCTACCAATAGGCAGGTCTCATCATAGCTTGGTGATTCCTGAGGGGTGGGATGTCACTTGATTCCTCATGGTAATGCTTGGAACTTCATGCCAAACCTCAGCTCAGAACTGATAGGTATCTCTGTAATTGCCCTTTCCCAAAGAATGGTTTTATGCCCCATCTTGACTATAGTGTTTCCTGGATGTGATGTGCTCCTCTTGACTCTTCAAAAAAAAAAAAAATGAGAAAACTCCAGAAAAGAGAACAGGACACAGATTATCAACACCATTTCTTAATCGATGTGAGACTGGATCTAGCTCTAAAAATAGTTTTATCCAACTTTTGAAAAACTTCAGACTTTTAGACATTTCTAAAATAATTAATGTTTAACACAATTCAATACTATTTGGCATTTATGTCAGTTTTTATTTCTGTTCAGTGTCTTCACATTGTTATTTTTGTTTGTACCTGCTATATATCAGATCTCAAATACATCTTAGAACAGGTATTAAGTGAATTAAAAATCTTTTAAGGTCAAGAACTGAGTTCTCCATGATTTGAAAATTCTGGAGCAACTGTCACAGAGATTTTGTATAGTATCTGCTGTCAATTTTGAATTTACCCATATGTTAAAGTTTGATAAAGTTATGATTTAAAGATGTTAAGCAACATATATAAGGATCCATAGCCAGTTATGCTTCTCATTCCATTAGACCGCTGGTCTTCAAACCATTTCTTATGAAAATCTTGCACCTAGATTTGTACAGAAAGCATAACGGTGTGCAAAATCTTTAACGTACAGACATTCCAACTAAGTCATCTTTATGTTCATGCATTTTGTATATTAATATTTTGTGTCAATTTGTACTTAAACCAGCATTCCACAACTAATTATTTTCCTTTAAAACAATCAGCGTGTGTGTGTGTGTGTGTGTGTGTGTGTGTGTGTGTGTGTGTGTGTTGGACTTGTAGAGACAAGAAAAGAGACCAATGGAATGATGGTCAGACAAAAACAGGCTAACAGGTGACTATGGTCAAAGTAGATGATACATATCTAAGAAAACATCATAATGAAACCCATTGTTTTATACAATAAATATAGGTTGATAATTTTTAAAATGAGCTGTAATTGACCTATGCTAACTTATAATGTCATTATTAAAATGATATATATCTTTTGAGATGGTCTCACTATGTAGTCTGATTGACCTGGAACTCACCATGTAGACCAGGCTGGCCTCAACCTCACAGAGATCCACCTGCTTCTACTTTGCAAGTGCTTGGACTAAAGGTGTGTTCCACCATACTCAGCTCATTTTGTAATTAGAACTGAAGTAACCATGAAGGGAGTAGAGTTCCTCAGTATTCAAATTAGTTAGAGGTAGTTATGAACCACTCAGGGGACACCTTCTCAGACCCTTGTATGGCAAATACACTGCACAACTCCATGTGACATCATACACATAGAATGCAGCTGCCTGGACTTCTGCATAATGCTCCAAATAACCAGAAAAGCATTGTGAAAAAAGACATTGTTCCCTGATAGACACTTGGAATGAATAATGCAGGATTATTTTTTCTTTATTAAGAAATTTTCTACTCATTCTACATACCACCCACGGATCCCATCTCCTCCCTCCTCCCACCCCCAGCCCTCTTTCTCAAGCCACCCCACATTCCCACATCCCCCAAATCAAGGTCTCCCATGGGGAGTCAGCAAAGCCCAGTACACTGAGCCTAGGCAGGTCCAAGCCCCTTCCCACTGTACCAAGGCAATGCAGCATTATTTTTCAGACCATACAGAGTTGCAAAAAGCTGTCGTAGAAGATTTCAAGATGGTTATTGCTACTGCTTTAAAGTCCAAACACCTAGCATGTTTTGTTGCCTTAGTTACTGTTAGGCTTTTTAACCTTGAAAGGGTAAAGGGAAAGAGAAGTACGACTGTGAGTAGGAGCTAAACAGGAATGAACTATTGAAGTTTGTATATTAGCACAAAAACAAGTACAGAGGGCACAAGCAGGCAAACTATAAAATAAGAATGTCCAAAAGGCATATCAAAATATTCAGTCTTGCTATTAAATAATGATAAATTCAAGTAAAATCAACATGACTGCTTATTGAGAAAATTTAACACCTATAAATAGAGAATAGCCAGAACTGATGAGATTCAGAGGAGTGAACATTTTCAAACATCGCTTATAGGAACACAAATGATAAAGAAATTTAATAATAAGTAGAAATTTCTTAATAATCTGTCCTTTGACTCTGCAACACTGAATTCAGAAATGCAATCCATACTGAGTTACAAATGAGAACAGGGATGTATGTTAAAAGATTTGCATTGCAACAGTACTGTAGCAAAATATTGGAATAAACTTAAATAATAAGGGATTGATTAAATAAAATATTGTAGATTGAGAGATGTGGCTCAATAGCAGAATATTTGCCTAGCATAATGCCCTAAATTCAGTCCCTAGCACACCAAAAAGTTTAATAAGTCAGCTGTGGTGGTTCGAAAGAAAATGACCCCCTAATGGAGTGGCACTATTAGGAGGTATGCCCTTGTTGGAGGAAGTGTGTCACTGTGGGGGCGGGCTTTGAGGTCTCTTTTTCTCAAGCTTCCCTCCCTGTGACTGTCAATTGACTTCTTGTCTGCAACATGTAGAACTCTCAGCTCTAGCACCACATTTGCCTGCATGCTGCCTGCTATGATGAAAATGAACTAAACCTCTGAAACTGTAAGCAAACCACCTCCAATTACGTGTTTTCTTTATAAGAGTTGCTGGGGTCATGGTGTCTCTTCACAGCAGGAGTAATCCTAACTAAGACACCAGCCAATCATAAATCACATACACACAGTTATTTAAAACTTCCTTATGTGAGGTACAATGCCATAGAATACAACTTTAAACATACTATTTAAAATATATGTTGAGGGCTGTGGTAATGACACATTGTTTAAGAGTACTTGCTGTCCAAGCATAAGGACCTGAGTTTGATCACCAGCACCTATTTAAAAAGCTGGATGTAGCCACACATGCATCGGTAATCCTAGCACTGTAGGGGGCAGAGACAGGAGTTGATCCCCAAGGCTCACTGGCCAGCAACTCTAGCCAGAACAGTGATCCCCAAGCTCAGTAATACATCCTGTCTGAAGGGAATAAGGCAAAAAATGGTAGAGCATGACACTTAGCATATTCCTCTGGCCTTGCCACACACAGCATGGGATTATACCACATACACCACATATTCATAGTACATATTGTATGTACATATGTATATACAGAGAATTTAAAAGCAAGCTGTATGACAATTTGTAGAGTATGACATTTTAAAATATCCTTGCTTCTTATAAACAATAAGACTTCATAAATAGTCCTGCCTTAGCTGTTTGTTTTCTAAGGAGAGACAGAAAAGACATGGATTAGGATGGAAGGGTAGGTGGGGAGTGGGGGGGAGGAGAGACCATAATTAGAACATATTGTATGAAAAGAAATCTATTTTCAATAAAAAATACAACAAAATAAAATAAAATCTCATTTTTTTCAAAAATAATTAAAGTGGATATCTTAACAAAAGTTTCCTTACATAATTAATTTGGTTCCATATGTCATCATAAAATCCAAAATTTATCATTAACAATTTAATTTTACTCAATGAAAATATGAGATGAGATCTAGAAGTAATAAAATTGTTCTGGAACCCTAAATATTAGATAGATAGATAGATAGATAGATAGATAGATAGATAGATAGATAGATAGATAGATAAAAAATTGCTAAATGGTCTTAATAATAAAAAACAGAGCCAGATATTGGGGTTAAAACCTGAGAGATCAGAGGAATAGGAAAAGCCACAAGCCAACTTAACCTTACCGACCCTCAGCTTCCGATGAGACCTACTTTCTGTATACCCATGCCTATATCCCTTTCTGTTCTGCTAACTCATTTCCTCCCTCTGCCCAGCTACATCATTTCCTCTTCCTGCCCAGCTCTGTCACTTCCTGTCTGTCTGTACAGACCTCCAGACCTTTGTGGTTAAATAGTGTTGGAATTTAAGGTGTGTGCCACCACACCTGGTTCTGTTCCCAGTGTGGCCTTGAACTCACAGAGATCCATACAGATGCCTGACTCCCGAGTGATAGGATTAAAGGCATGTGCTACCATTGCCTGACTTCTATATCTAATATAGTGGCTGGCTTTTTCCTCTGATCCTCAGATAAACTTTATTGGGGGACACAGATAAAATATTCCCATAGATAGACAGACTGATAGATGATAGATAGATAGATAGATAGATAGATAGATAGATAGATAGATAAAAAATTGTCCTGCCTTAGTAATCATGGAAACATAAAAATCCTCTGTCACTCTGTCATTGTGGGCCCATAACAGTCTATGATGACTATTTTCTTTGACCATATATGACATAGTATGAGCATTAAATAGAGTTTTTATTGTATGAAGCCAATGATATGTGTTTGCGTGTCTGTGTTTAAAAACATCAGAAGAAGGAGGGAGAAGGAGGATGAGGAGAAACAAGAAAAGACTGACTAGTTAGATATAAAATAATATTGAAAGGTACTAAGGGTAATTTTCAAATTCAAATTCTCAAATGCTAAACAACGAATGGGTTCTTGTTTGTTTGTTTGTTTGTTTTTGTTTTTCGAGACAGGGTTTCTCTGTGTAGCTTTGGAGCCTGTCCTGGAGCTTGATCTGTAGACCAGGCTGGTCTTGAACTCACAAAGATCTACCAGCCTCTGCCTCCAGAGTGCTGGGATTAAAGACATGAACCACCGCTGCCCAGTATGGGTTCTATTTTTAACCAATGGACTTTAATAGAGCAGTATTTAGGTTCATAGGAAAACTAAGCTATAGTGCAGCATTTTCTTAGACTGCCTGTCCCTCCCCATGCACACAAACACCCCCATTATCAGTGTCTTATACCAGAATAGTTTCACCACCCTAAAATTCCTCTGTTCTCTGATTATTCATTCCCCCTACACAACACCCACTAGAAACCACTGATCTTGATACTATTTCTATGACTTTTCCTTTTCCAGAATGTCATGTGGTTGGACTCATAAGGCACATAAGCTTTTCACATTGGCCACTTTCACTTATTAATGTGGATTGGAGTTTCCTCCATGTTTTCATTGTTTGATACCTCATTCTTTAGTGCTGAAAAACAAGTTCATAGTTTGGATGTACACGGTTTATCTAGCTGTTTGCTTGCTGAAAGACATATTGCTTAACTTCAAGTTTTGGCAGCTATAAATGAGGGTACCACAAACAGTCCTCCACTGTATTAGAGAAGTTTGCTCTTTCACTAAGATTATACTATGCAGCATAGCTCTCTAAGCCATCTTGTTGTTAGACAGTGCCACCTCTCTGACTGGATTACAATCTTTCCTCATAGTTTTTGACATGTTTTGATGTTGGGGACTTCTGACCTGAAAAAAATGAAAATGTATTCCTTCCTCTTCTTCTGTCATCTGGAAGATATTGTAAAGAGTTGGAATTATTTCTTTTTTAAATGATTAGTAAATTCACCAGTGAATGCACCTGAGCCAGAGCTTTCTACTTGGATATGTTACTCATTTTGACTCAATTGTTCAGTACATATCAAGATCAACAGATTACCTTTTACTTTTAGTGTGAGTTTAAGCAGATTAAGTCATGCAAGTAACTGTTTCATTTCATCTACATTATTAAACTGGCAGGCTTTGAGTTATCAATAGCATTGTTTTATTATCTTTTAGTGTCCATGCTCTAGAGTATATTATTTCTTTAATTTCTGATATCTATTTTCTCTCTTTTTTGTTAAATATCTTGGCTAAAATCATATTGATTTTGTTGATCTTCTGAAAATCAGCTTTTGGGTTCACTTGTTTTTGCTATTGATTTCCTACTTTGAATTTCAATTATTTTTACTCCAAGCTTTAGTGTATCTTTTCTTCTGCTTATATTGGAGTCAATTGTGGTATTCTTTTTCTGACTCTATAAGATATTTAGTCATAGATCTTTCTTATTCTCTAGAAATATTAACCTCGTGTTATGAATATCCCTCTAAATACGGCTTTTGCAGTATTTTTGTATTGGGGAAAATTATAAAGGCCACTCCACGTAGTTAAAAGGAAGATTTATTTAGTGGATGACTTACAAATGAAGGAATAGATAGGTTGCAGGGGTCTGGGGAAGGTATATCACAATCCAGCGGTGTTCTCTGGAGCTCTGCTCAGTCAGCCTCCACCGTCCAAGGTCCAGGAACAGAGAGAGCGCTTGCCCATCCAGGTCTCAGGTCTCCAGACGCCTCCCTTGGCCCCGCCTCGTAGGCGTGACAGTTGCCAGAGTCTCAATGGGAGTTGGAACTTCCAGAACCAAGCTGGAATAGCTACCCACTACATCTTTGTGTAATATAAATGTTTTTACTTTTATGAAATTAATATTTAATTTTAATGTCATATACTGACTTAATAACTCTTAGGAATAATATCTATTCAGGGGTTTTGTTGAACATTTTAATATGTGAGTAAGTGGCTTAGCTGTAAATCCCATGTATTAGCATTTTTTGCTTTGGTTTTGTTTTACTTATTTTGTATTAGCATACAAACAATTGGAGATTTGGAGGATATTTTTACCTATCTTTCTGTTATAGGTTTCTTTCATATAATTTCATAGTGTCCTGAAAGTAGACACTGTATTATTTCTTTAGCCTCAGTCACTTTTTTGTTGGTTTGGGTTTTTTTGGGGTTTTTTTTTTTGTTTTTGTTTTTTCAAGACAAGATTTCTCTGTATAGTCCTGGCTGTCCTGGAACTCACTCTGTAGACCAGGCTAGCCTCACACTCAGAAATCTGCTTGCCTTTGCCTCTCAGGTGGGATTAAGGGAATGTGCCACCACCACCTGGTACTTGTATGACTCCTGTTCTTTAAATTTGTTAAGGTGTATTTAATGGCCTAGAATATTGTCTGTCTTGAAGTGCCATATGTATTTGAGTGTTTATTAGGCTGTTGTTAGATGAAGTGGTCTACAGATACCAATTTTATGATTCATTGACTATGACATTACTAATTTCAGCCTAGTGGATCTGTCCATTTCTAATAGAAGAGTGTTAAATTCAGCAATGATGATAATATATCTATTTCTCCTTGAAGTTCTATCAGTGCTATCCTTTGTATTTTAAGGCTTTATTGTTAAGCATACATATTAACCATTGTAATATCTTTGGGGATATTATTATATCATTATATAGGTATTTTCATAATATATTTGTCTCTATCCATTAGATTTTTTAAAAGATTTATTTTTATTTTATGTGTACATTTGCCTTCCTGCATGTCTGTGAAACACATGCTAGAAGAGGGAATTAGATCCCCAGGAACTAGAGTTACAGATGGTTGTGAGCCACCATGTGAGTACAAGGAATTGACCTTGGGTCCTCTGGAAGAACACTGAGTCATTGTTCCAGCCTCCATCCACTTACTTGTAACAATCTTTTTTTAAAAAAAAAATGTTTAACTTTTAACTTTTTACATCTATTTACTTTTAACCTGTTGGTGTCCATGAGTTATGGTAGATACATAAAATGAATGTAGAGTTAAGTCTTAATTTTTGATCCACTCTGATAATCTTTGCCATTTTACTAGTTTATTTATATCATTGACATGTAAGGTGATATTGATATAGTTAGATTAATCCCCATGATAACTCTTACTTTTATTTATTGCTTTTATTAATTGCTCATAATTATGTCTTATATCATTTTCTTTTTGTGGATCTAATTGGGTATTTTAGAATTTCATTTTCTTTCATTTTTAGCATATAAATTATAATTTTTTAAAGCATTTCATGATTGGTACAGAGTCTATAATATACATTACAACTAAACCAAGTTTAACTGCAACAACACTATTCTGTTTCATTGGTGGTACAATATTACTAATCTCCTTCTTTCCCATGTACCACTGCTAATATTTCTTTAGCTTATACACAAGCATACATAAGTGTGCATATATATATATGTACATATATATAACATCTTTGTATACATTATATATATATATATATATATATAAAGACATAATGGAATTAAATCATTACTACTATTTTGAGCAATCTATTACATGTCAGTGCAAATAATAGGTAAACTTTTAAACATGAATTTTGTCTTTACTTATTCATTTTATGATGCCTTCCCCTTTCCTTTACATAGATCTAAGTCAGAATCTCCCTTCGCTGTCAAGAAATTCATTCAATAGCTCCGGCAAAGCAACAAATTCTCTCGTCTTTGCCTCACAAAATATTTATCTTTCATTCTCTTTTAAAGGCTATTTAATTGACAACTAAAACATAGAATCTGTATGTATCAATGAGCTGTCATGCAATGTTGTATATCTGTTTGCAGGGTATAACAACAGGATAAACATATCTATTCAAATAATTACTATTTATTTATGCTGAAAAAATCCTATTTCTAACTTTTTAAAGAAATGTACATCTTTCTTTCTATAGTTACTCTACCATGCAATAAACACATTAGAAGTACTTGTTTTTACCTAACTGTAGCAAAGTTCTCATTGGTTCACCTTTCTCTAACCATTATCTCCCCAAATTTAGAAGTTGATAATTGAATGTGGTTGTCAGAGGTGGAGGGGGGTGAGTGGGAGATGATATTGTGTTGTGTGGTACTTACCTTTCTCTGACTGCCTTGTTTCACTTAACGTGATGAACTTTCATTTCTCCTTCAGTTTTGAAAGGTAATTTCAGAGTCCTGAATTATAAAGTGCTGCTTTTCCTGCCAACAATATAAATGTTTCATACTGCTGTTTTCTTTCTTGTACAGTTTCTGAGAAGTTAAATCTAACTGGTATCCTTGTTTATTCATAGGCCATTGCTTCTTTTCTTTCTCTCCCCCTGTTCTCATTACACATCTGTGGTGCCTTATAGAGTCATCCAACAGTTCTCAGATAGTTCTGATTTTTTTCCTTTCCTTTGTTGTTGTTGTTGTTATTGTTGTTGTTGTTGTTGTTGTTGTTCTTCTTCTTCTTCTTCTTCTTCTTCTTCTTCTTCTTCTTCTTCTTCTTCTTCTTCTATTTCTCCTCCTCCCCTTCTTCATCCTCTCCTCTTCCTCTCTATCCTCCTCCTTCTACTTCTTGCTTTGGAAATTTTGAATGTCATGACTTCATGATAGAGATTCTCTGCAGAGAATGCATTTATTAGAAGGCAATCTTTGTCTCCCCATTTCTTGCTCATTCTTTCCTAGAAACTTCATCTCTGTTTATATTATCTAGCTGTTCTTACATAATTTCTACTTTTCCACTATAAACCCTTCAATATATCAAGCATAGTTTTCATTTAAATTCCCGGTCAGTTTCTCCATCTTCCTAAAGTATCAGAATCTGGTGATGCTAATTGCTCAATCTCTTCAAATGTGTATTTTGCCTTCAGTGTGCCTCAATGTTTTTTGCTACTGTTGTAGAAACATGGACATAATGTACTGAATAAAAGGAACCATAATAAACAGGGTTTTTGCAGTGGAGCCCTATGGTATGTAGGGGAAGCACCATAGTCTTATGATTAGGTCTCAGTTTTGCAGTGTGTCTGTGCCCCCAAAGTGAACTTTACCAGTACTTCACCGGATTTCCCCTTTACATTGCATAGGACAGCAAAAGACAGCTAAAATTGGGTATTCCCTTTCCTCCACACAGACTATATGCTGATAAAACTCATAAAATTGTAGAGGTACCCTATAATTAAGTTTTCCTGGAATTTTCAGCTCTCATACTTGCCTACACTAAGCCTCCAGTAATTTGCCAATTATTGTTAGATTTTTCTACCCCAGGCACTGGTTCCCACAGAGCTTTCAACTCTTGGGTTTCTGCTCCTATAGATTATGGCTCTTGTCTTTCCAATTATTGGGGCAGTAATTTGCCCTGAATCTTCACTCTTCTCATATAGCTAAAAGGAGTTGTTGAATATTCAGCTTCCTGTTTGTTTATTATACAATAGTAGTGACATGCAAAACCAAAAAAAAAATTGTAATTGTCCTTTGAAACTGATTTCCTAATGATTATATACACTTGTTTGAAATCCTATTTTCAAAGAGATCTAAATGGGGAAGATTCTAAAATGAAGGGCTGGGAATTTTATATCTAATAGGTCTTGTCCATCCTCTGGGAAATCAATGCTTTCTCATCCCAAGCAGACAAAAGGCAATTCTACTCCCAAAAGAAGGCAATCATTTCTGGACTTCAACCACTTTAAAGTGAGTTCATGTTTCTAAGCCTGCAGCAGCTCAGGCACAAATCTGGATTATTTGACTTTTTTATTCTTTTATCAGGTTTAACCATTAAGAGAAGATTTTGTACTTCTTATTCTCAAATTCAAGTAAGTCTAAGATGATGGCAAAATTCCATAGAGCATGTCACCTAGATGGTGGCAGTACTCTTGTCAAAATACATTATAACTTATCCAACTTTAAAAGCCCTGACAAAGATAGGCCCAATTCGATACCAGTCAGGCTATACTAAAATACTGTATCTTCTGTTCAGATGAGAAATCCTGGTTGCCAAGGTGCCTAAATTCCTATGTGTATCACTTCTTCATTGTTTTAACACAATTATGTTTCTAGAAGTCCATTGTTTAAGTATGAACACACTGCCTAGGGAAGTGAATATGTTAAATTTCCTGCAAAAAGCAAATTCCATAGAAATTAAAATACAATTGAGAATATGTAAACTTTAATTGATATGAGAAAAAGAAAATTCCAGACATGAAAGGGAACTAGGCACTGTGAAGATGTAGAAAGCAAAGGGCTACAGCAGTTGAAGAAGATATCAAAAAGGAAATCAGAAACTGCCCATTTATCCTCCAGATCCCAAATGGACAGAGTACTACCTGATTGTTTACTTCTGCTGGAAACATGGGGTGTATATGAGTATCATTTTGTCTCTTATCTGTCTCTTTGTCTGTGAAATGGAGGCTGGAGGCAAACAGCAACTGTAGGTATTAATAACTGAATAAATAGAAGATAAAGAAATGGATTAATGAAACAAACAGACTACAGAGGTATGCATCTCAGACTTTCAGTCTCTGTACTGCTATTTGGAAAAACTAACTGCTATTAAAGCATGATTGACTGTGGAGATTAGACAATCTGTGGGGTATCTCATCTTAATTACTGATAGTGCCCCCTTCTAAACTCGAAAGTATCCCAGACTAGGTGATCAATGACATATTTATCTTTATAATACTGGTGGTGGTGGTGTGTGACTAGATTAGCAGTGAGCTCAGCTCCTAATTTCCTTCAGGCTCATGTTAGTGTCGTTAAGAGTTTCCCAACTTACTGACTCACATTCAGGGGACTTGCCCATGTGTCACGTTGTAGAAATAATAGGAAGACTATACCAAATGCAGGCACCATAGACATTTTGATAGAGGTCCTCCCAAAAAAGTGGGGTAAGATGAGAATTTCAGAAAACACAACATCTAGAGGTCAGGTTGAGAAGGGAGCAGAGTCCAACCATTGGCAGTGATTCAAATCACACCTATCAAAGGAAGCACTCCCTCACTCTGCCTAGATGTAGGGTTAGATCTGATCCATGTATACAAACAGCTGCCAAAAGCCCTACATTCTCACTCAAGAAGAAAATGATATTTGCTCTAGAAAGGGTCATTCAGCAACAGCCTGGATTGACATTCATCGATGAGTCTGGCATTTATTTACCCTGCAACTTGTTAGGAAGACATTAGTCCTTGTAGAATGCCAAGCCTAGGAGAGCAACTAGAACAACCAAAAAAAGAAAGAAAAAAACTTAATGGCTTACTCACACAGAAAATGCAATATAAAAATTGCTCTACCGGTGTATTTTTTTTAAAAAGATTCATTTGATTATAAGCATTGAATTCCAGCTCTCATAGCACCAGGGAGGAAATCATTCTAAAATTGATAACTTGTGTTTTTCCTTCCCAAAGTTCGTGTTCCCATCCAAATTGCACTAAATCTTTAGAGACACTGCCTTCTGAGCCTAAAACCTATTTCCCCACCTAATTCTTGTCTCTTGGTAAATACTTTTAATGTATCTAGGAAATCAAAAGCATAATTTCTTTTTCAATATATGCAAAGACATTCATCTCCTGCAGTTGAGGGGGTGAGTTAAATTCTACAAAAAAACTCAGCTTTAGCATGGCTGCTTGTCCCTCTGGCACTGCTTTCATTTCCCAGCAACAGCCCTGATGGAGGTGGGGACAAGGTGCTGGCCTCCTGGTTGCTGTCAGAAAAAAGAAAAAGCCACTGTTATCTCATTGTACACTGAGGAGCAGGTGACGAGAGAAAAAAACTGAAAAGATAACAAAAGCTTCCCACAACCTTTTTGCCTCTAAAATCTTAACCCAAAGCCCTAGACCCTGCTATTCTGTCCTCTGCTGTGTTCATGGAGAACAGGCAATCAGGAAAGCTAATGAAAAATGCATTCATTACGGCAAAGCGACAGTGGGTGAGAGAGGCCGAAGCTTTCATTTGCCAGGTGGTTTCTGGACTGGCACAATGTGTGCTCCACAGCCCTTTGGCAAACCTTTTGCACCTCCCTACTGTCCTCCTCCTTTCCCAACGTCCTAGCAATCTCTGTCTGGCGCAACCCTGCTCTTCCATTCAAGAGAATCTAATTCTTGCAGTTGACAATGCTTCGCTCCCTTTCGTCAGCACCACCCTGCTCTGTAAGACTGCTTGCTGTCTAATGAGGCCTCTGAGTGGTTTTATAATCCGTTAAAGGTATTTTCTTACTTAAAAAATACGTTTTTCTTTGTTTTCAAAACAGAAAGCCATGGCTTGCCAGGGATAAAGAAACTCAAATGCTGACAGAATCTGCAAAGGTAAATGCCTCTGCTGCTGTCTCCAACTTAGCAAGATGGTTTCCCAGAGCCCTCCGAATACAGAGACATTCTCCAGGGAACTAGGCTAAAATATGCAGCTGTGCTAGGGACTAATAGCAATTTCAAATAACACCATTGAACATTGATTGGGTCAGGCATCGTCATGGATCTCATTCAATCCCCCGATAGCCTTGTGAAGTATATATTAATGTCCTCACTATGCAAATAGGCATGGTGAGATTCAAGATCAAATCGATCTATATCCCTTGGGCTATATACACCCCAGCCTGGCCTAATACAAAATCAAAAACTTACTTAAAATATTATGAGGATGTTTTTTGCTATTTTATTTATGTAACTAGCTTGGTTTATGCAGTTGATGATGTCATGTCACAGTCCCAAAAAGATGGACATGTCTGAATACTAATCACAAATATGGGGATCTGACCTCTGACAGAGCAATTCTTCCTCTGAATCATGGTTTTGATTAAAAGGGACAATTGTACTGGTACACACATTAGCTTGTCTCATCTCAAATAATAAAGTTTACCAGAGCATTTGGTTACTTTTCAGAAAAATAATTATTTTACAAGGCCTGTAAATGTCACTCCTTCCCTTGAAAAAAAAATCTGCTTTAGCTAAGGTTGTAGAGAGAGAGATTTATAAGAAACAAAACTGTATCCAAAGTTTGTCGTTGTTGCAGTCCATGTACACTACTGATTGAGGAGTCATTAGGTTCATACTGACATAGAAGAAGCTATCTGTTCCCTGTCCTTTAGGAAGACACAAGTTAGTTGGAATGCCAGCACACAAGCACAAAATGGGGCAGAGAGGGAGAATGATTTGGAGTTGTGTGGCCCTGAACAAATAAATTATTATTATTATTATTATTATTATTATTATACATGACTCGAAGGGGAACTATTAAGATTGGATGATGTAATATAGTAGAGCATTTAGCACATGGCTTACACATTAAAAGTATTTGATAGACAACAACTCACACTCTAATTTTTTTCACCTATATAAGATTTTTAGCTTACTTTGTAAAACCAAAGCTTTACTAAAATAACAAATGTGATTTGGGGTGGGGAGGGTGCTCTGATGAACTAGGAGATAATAATGGACTGGAGAGGCAGGGATTTGACAAAGCCAGAGTCTTCCTTATTTAAGCTTTGAAAACTAAATATCCTAAAACCACGTCATTTTAATTACAAGGAATCTTTCCTCTACAGTATAGGAGACTATGTTTTATTTTTAGTACAACACTCAGGAAATCATAAAAATGACAAAATAGCCAATTTTACTTGGAAAAAAGTTTGCTTTAGAGTTCCTTTAAGTGGCAGCACCTGTCCTGAATTTAAAATAAGATTGAATTTATCTAATTCATTTGCCACTCAAATTTTAAATGTATGTGCATTTCATAAAGCAAGATTTTCCCCCTACCTTATAATGTATAGAAGCAAATTGCTGATGTCCGTTTCTGCTTTGCCGGCATTTACAACCTAGCCTCTTATCGCGCTGTGGCCAGCCACAGACACAGTCAGCCACTTTCTCTATTCCTGAGAAACAGGAACTGGTACCCTAACTCAGACCTTCACTTATATTCAACTGCCATCTGTCTTTTAATAGTAACACAAGTACTGTTTTCCCCCAAGGACATTGTGGGGATATACCAACTACTTTTATCTGAGTGCTCACAAGAAGAGAGGAAATGTGGGGAAGTTTTGACAGTGAGAAGGCAGGAGGGAAAAATATATCCTCCTGTCCTCCACATCTACTTCCAGCTCCAACTCTTCCCCATTATGCCCTGCATTTCAGGAGACCATCTTAATAATAATGTGTACCCATGTTCTCTAAGGGGTTGCCAAATTTGATTGACTAGATGGAAGGACATTTGACTTCTCTCTTAGGTCAGCTCTAGAATTGGAACATTTTTCTCCCTTACATTCTTGTTGATGAGTTAAATAGAATTTCATTGGTTCTTGCTTTTATTTAATTCAAACACCCATTTATTGATTAGAAAAATAAATATTCAGCATATATTACATTCCAGGCATTGCTCTAGGTGCTGGGATTATAGCAATAAAGAGAACAAACTGACTCTAGGTATAAGTGAATGTCTTTTTATAATAATCCCTTAAGATTGTAGGTTTTTGCTTTATTTGTCTTAATAGTATATGAAATGGTCTGCTTAAAATACTGCTATTACTGCCAGTTGTGGCCAGAAGGACTCGATAAGGAGGTAAAGGCAGGAGGATCATGAGTACGAGGCCAGCCTGGTTATAGAGTAAGTTTCAGAATAGTCAGTGCTACACAGAGAAACCCTGTCTTTAAAAAAAAAAAAAAAAACAGAATAAAAAAGAAAGAAATACTGCTGTTACCATAATCAAGAACTCTTTATTGAAACTACGTTGTCAATGTCTTTTATCTCCACAATATATTTTGTACCAGTCTATAAGTGTTATAAAACAAATACGAGATAAGTGAGTCTCTACTTTTTAAATGTCACAATCTAAATCAAACAAAATTAGTTAAACATTTAATTAAATTAAATTATGGCATTATAGTATCTCAATATCAAATTTGAAATAAGTTACAATAATTACAAAATATTTACATTTTAAAATGTGAATTAAATATGGAAATTATGTATCTTATTTTATGCATTTATTAATGACACGGTTGCTAATTCAAAAAATTTTGAAGTAATCTATAGCAAAAGGCACAGAAGTTTATCTTAATTTTGTATTCATAAATCAAATGCTAAGTAATATATTGGAGGAGAAATGAGAGGTTCAATAGATGGGGTCACTGTGACTTTCTACTTGAACAATTTGTCTGCAATTATTGGAAACTGCCACTTGATGGTGGTAATAATGCCTCAGTTTATAACCACACAAAATGCATGGGCAGAAATAGGATTTACTTGGAATAAGGATACAGTATATTTCTCCAACCACAAAATTTTGTTTTCAAAAGTTCTGTGGCTTAATTCATGATTAAAGAGTTTTGAAAGCTTAGTTGATTTAATGAAAAAGTGTTTGCCATATTAATATGAGGACTTGAGTTCAGATCTTCCATGTCCAAATAAAATGCCTGGTGTGGCACACCTATAATTCTAGCATTAGGGAAGAGAAGAGAGGTAGCTTCCTAGAATTTGCTGGTCACCGAATCTACCTGAGCCAGTGAGCTCCAGATTCTGTGAGAGATACTGTTTCAAAAATTAAGGTGGCCGGGTATGGTGGCACACACCTTTAATACCAGCACTTGGGAGGCAAATGGCTGTGAGAGAGGCCAGCCTAGTCTACAGAGTGAGTTCCAGGACAGCCAGAGCTACATAGAGAAACCCTCTCTCAAAAAACAAAAATAATAGAAATTAAGGTAAAGAGTGATAAAGGAAGACACTTGACATTGTTCTCTGGGCAAGTACACACGCCCAAATACATGCACATGCACCTGCACATGCACACACATAATTACACACACACACACACACACACAGAGAGAGAGAGAGAGAGAGAGAGAGAGAGAGAGAGTATTTACAGTATATTCATGAAATAGTTTTCCTTTTCAACTTCTTTAAGACAGGGTTAGCTATGTAATCTAAAATAGCCTATGTATCTTGCTCCCTGCCCTCCCACTCTGTCCCTGTTCCAGCTTGACCCTCCCATTTCCCTATGTTCTCATCCACCACTCCTCGCCCACTGCCACACCCCCACACCCAGTCCTCTCATGTAGATCTTATCCACTTCTCCTTCACAGGGTCATCCATATGTCCCTCCTAGGGTCTTCTCCTGTTAGCTAACCTCTCTGGAGTTGTGAGTTGCAGTCTGGCCATCTCTTCCCTCACATTTAGTATCCACTTATGAGTGAGTACATACTATGTGTGTCCTTCTGAGTCTGGGTTACCTCACTCAAGATGATATTTTCTAGTTCCATCCATTTGCCTGCAAATTTCATTATATCTTTTTTTTTTTTTTTTTTTTTTTTTTTTTTTTTTTGCTGCTGAGTAGTACTCCATTGTGTATATGTGCCATATTTTCTTTATCCATTCTTCAGTTGAGGGGCATCTAGGTTGTTTCCAGGTTCTTGCTATTATGAATAATGCTGATATGAACAAAGTTGAGCATGTGTCCTTGTGGTAAGATTGAGCATTCCTTGGGTATATGCCCAAGAGTGGTATAGCTGGGTCTTGAGGAAGACTTATTCCCAATTTTCTGAGAAACCACCATACTGATTTCCAGAGTGGTTGTACAAGTTTGCATTCTCACCAACAGTGGAGGAGTGTTCCCCTTGCTCCACATCCTCTCCAAAATAAGCTGTCTTCAGTGTTTTTGATCTTAGCCATTATGACAGGTGTAAGACAGTATCTCAGAGTTGTTTTGATTTGCATTTCCCTGATGACTAAGGATGTTGAACAATTCCTTAAATGCCTTTCAGCCATTTGAGACTCTTCTGCTGAGAATTCTCTGTAAGCTCTGTAGCCCATTTTTAATTGGATCATGATGGGAGGACATGCAGGGATGACTGGCCATACTAGTGAACGCCCATGAACTGTGGACTGGTGGCTGTGGAGCCCCCATGGGACTGGACTAGGCCCTCTGGATATGGAAGACAGTTGTTTGGCTCGAACTGTTTGGGGGGCACCCAGGCAGGGGGATCTGGATCTGTCCCTGGTCTATGGGCAGGTTTCTGGAACCTGGTGCCTGTGATGTGACACCTTGCACAGCCTTGGTGCAGTGGGAAGGGGCTTGGACCTGCCTAGGCTCAGTGTGCTGGCCTCTGCTGACTCCCCTTGGGAGACCTCGATATGGGAGATGTGAGGATGCAGGGTAGCTTGGGAAAGAGGACTGGGGGGGGGGTGAGAGGAGGGAGGAGGGGGCATCTGTGAATAGTATGTGGAGTGAGTAGAAAATTTCTTAATAAAGAAAAATGAAAGAAAAAAAGACAAAACTATCAACAACTACTAATTTGAATGAGAGAGCACTAAGTAGTGATACCTTAAGATCAGTGCTTTATGCTAAAAAGACCTCATGCTAGAATGGTGAAAATGATTGCAAGAGCCAGGCAGCCTAATAACCAGTACATCTTCTATGAGATAACATCTTCTAAGAAAAGACAAACCTGAAGTGAAGATGAAATGGTGAGGGGGCTGCGAAGGGTGAGCTTGGGCAGAGTAGGGCATAGGATTGGAGGGATAATATGATCAAAATACAGTGTATTCAATCCTGACATAACCAATAAATGTTATAATAAATTGTTAGTAGAAAATATCTAGTAAACTTAAAAAAATAGCCTAGCATTTACTCCAGTGGCCCAATCTAGCTTTGAACTCTAACACTGCTACCTCGGGTAAGTATTACTATACCCAGAGTCAAAAAACTTAAGAAAATTCAGATCTTGAGTGAACCCATGAAGTCCCTCACTTATTAATTTATTCAACACAACCTTTATCAGGACACCTCTAGTTACTAAACATTATACAAAGGATTTAAAAATCAATTTTGTGTGCAAAAGAGTTTACAATAAGGAAAGCATCTTTAAAAAAGATGAAAATCAGTTCACATTCTAACTTGTTAATAATGGGAACTGTGTAATTACTTTCCATTTAACATCCTTTGTTTGATAGATGCTTTTAAGAATCTCTTTCTTTTCATATTTGTATGAAATGCTTCTAATTTTTATTTTTCTTGAATCTGAGAAAAATGAATTATACTTACTTCAAAAAGCTGTTTGTTGGAAGGATTCAATGGGGCCATATATCTAAACCAGTTACCTGAATACCTAACATTAGGAAAAAACAAATATCAGCAATCATTGTCATTATCATCATGATAATTGTCTTCGTTATTGTGTTATCATCATCATCACCAGTAAGAAGAAGTATATACCAGGAATGTAAGTAAATGAAATTCAAAATATAGGAGTCATTGCCTTCTCTGTATTAGTAAAATTCTTCAACAATTTTACATAAAAGTCTTAATAGCACTCTTTAGACTTTAGAGGGAGAAAGAGTTGTTTGGTTTGGTTCTGGTGTAGGAAACAGGATCATAGAATAGTCCCCCACCTCATGCAAGCCCACATGTAAGATCAGCAAGTTAACATCTTTGACTAGCCTCTTGCCAAGACTGAGGACGGCCCAGTGAATTTCCTTTTTCTCTGTTCCCTGCAACTTCTCTTGAGACCAGAACAACATCCTAAGGGAAGCCAAGAGAAGCATCAAGGAACTGTTGGTGGCTTCCCTGGCCCAAGTTCCTTCCCTTTCTTTGGACACTTGGGGACTTGGTGAATAAACTTGCTCTCTAGTGGCTACAGTTAAGAGGGAACTGAGGAGGGGGTTGCTCCACACCAGGCTGTTCTTATCTAGAGCAAGTACTGCCCCCATGAGCGTGATTTGTGTAGTTGCTTTGCTTTCTCTGTCATAGAATTCTTAATGATGTTTGAACAAGGGGTCCAGTGTTTTCATTTTGCTCTGCATCCCACAGATTAAATAGCCAGTCCTATCTGTAGTGAGTAGTTTCTTTTAAAAAAAAAATGGGCTAAACACTGAGTGGGCCTTGATCTCTTAGTTTCCCTCCTTCCTGATGCTACTTCCCCCACCCCCTTTCTCTTTCTTTGAGACAGCATCTCACTATGTAACCCTGGCTGGCCTCAAACTTTTTATTCAAACCAGGCTGGCCTAAGGATCAAGGCAACCCTTCCTGCCTCTGCCTCCTGAGTGCTGGGATTGCAGGCATTAGGTAAGTATGCAGCACTACACAAGGTGACTTCTAAATGTTGTGGAAACTGTTTTCCTAGTTGGAACCCTGAAAATGGCTGCAGAGATATTTTCATATTCTCTTCTCCATGCATTTTTTTCTCAAAATAAAATGAGTTATAACAACAACAGTCCTTGACGTAGCGGGAGCACTGTAGTGACCTTCTAGTAAATTTGAGTAAAGAAAGCAGTACAGAAAGCCAGAGTGGCTGGAATTCTGCATGCGATTTGGGGAAGTGTCCTTCCTAAATTCTTCACCCACAAGTTATCACTTGCAAAATCTCTACAAACATTCTAGCTAATTCCATGATATGAGATAATCAATTAGCAATGTTAACGACAGTATTAACTGTATGGTGTCAATGATCTGTTTCCCTTCTCTTCCTTCTTTGTCCTTCCGTCTCTAATGCCTTATATGTAAAAGTAGAATGAATCTCCAACTCATAGACAAATACACTGAGGCTCAAAAAGAATTATCTTAGGTCATATTCATAGTTGTTTTGACAGAACTATGATTAGGGTCAAGGTTTTCAGACTCAGTATAGCACACATGTTTCTAAAGACATATGTATGAAATATCACTAAAAACAAAAACAAAAAACAAAAAAACAAAAAACCTCAGGCTGGAGAGATGGCTCAGCAGTTAAGAGCACTGACTTTTCTTTCAGAGGATCCGAGTTCAATTCCCAGCACCCACATGGCGGCTCATAACTGTCTGTAACTCCAGGGTCCAACACCCTCACACAAACATACATGCAGGCAAAATACCAACGCACATAAAAATAAAAATAAATAAATTAAATTTTTTAAAAAACCTCTCTTGTGAACACATGGGAATGGAGTTCCTCAATAATGGCACAATTGCCATTTGGAACTGGATTGGCCTTTATTGTGTGTCACACACTCAGTGTTGCCCTATGCCCTAAAAGATTTAGTGGCATCCATGGACTCTACCTTCAAAGTACCTAGAATCTTCTTTCCTTTAGGCTTCATGACAAAAATCATCCCCAAGCATCATCATTTATCACATGCACCTGTTAGTAATTCTACCCCCCCAAAAGTTCACAACCCAAAGAAAATCTTTTGTGAATCTTTTAGGAGAGTACAAAACTACCCCCAAATTCATGTTTTCTTAGGCTAGACAAACACCAGATTTTCTTAAACTGGACCATTCATAGGTTCTGTTTATTTGTTCATTTATTTATTTGTTTAGATTTGTTTTATTGTTTTTGTAGACAGGGTCTTACTGTGCACCTCTGGCTGGTCTGGAGTTCACTGCACAGTTAAAGACAATCTAAAATGTAGCAATCCTCCTGCTTCTGCCTCTCAAGTGGTTGGATTATTTATGTATTTTCACAAAAATCACTGATTTTAATTTTGTAGATAATCACCCAGAACACTGAAAAGTGTTTAATATGCTTTTCTAAATCTTTGTTTCAAAATATTACTATGTTCATGAAATTGATATCACAATGATTCAACAGGATATGCCCACAGCACACAGATTACAACAGATTAAAATGTCATAAAATCAGCAATTGCTATCCTCCTTAAGAATTAGCCACAGGATAAAATTTAACTGTCTCCAGTTATCTTTTTCATTCCTCTAAAGACTCTGAATTCTCTTTCAAACAAGAAACCCAAAACTTTCTACATCTAAGGAAATGTTTAGAAAAAAAGAAATGTTTGAAATTAACTTATTCCTCAAGATAGCTACAAGCTACAATCAACCCCCAAACTGATAATTAAGGCAGCAGAAAATTAAGACGTGAAAATTAATAAGCCAGCACATAGAAATTCTCTGCAGCCATGCCGGCAGAACCCCTGACCTTGCCACAACTCCATCAGAAGCCTCCTGCTTCACCCGAGGCCATACCCATCACTAGAACTCCAGCCCACAATTCCAGTGGAAGCTCCCTGTTCCACCAGAGGCCACTACAACCACCTGACCTACCCACAACTTTAGTGAAGCCCCTTGCTCCACCAGAGACCATGTCAACTGCCAGAACCCCTGCTCCAACACAGGACCCCCTGCCTGACCAGAGGCCACTGCAATCATCAGAAATCCAGTCCCCAATTCAGATAGAGACCCTCTACTCAACCACAGGCTACCAGAAGCCAGAGAGGAAACAGAAACCAAGGAACAAAACACCCATGCAACAAAAACAAACTCAGAAATTGATACCTTGATGTATAGTCATATATAAACCCAGATGACTACATGCCAGTGTAAGAACACAATCAGCAACAGGCAGGGTACTATCTCAACAGTAAAGCTCAGCCATCCTACTACAGCAAGCCCTGAATACTCATTCACAGCTGAAGCAGAAGAAAACGACCTTAAAATTAACTTTATGAAGATGATACAGGTCCTAAAGAAGAAATGAATAAATCCTTTGAAGAAATAGAGGGAAAGACAATTTAAAAATTGGAGGAAATGAATAAATTCCTAAAAGAAAGACAAAAATAAACCAGTTGAAAGAAACAAATAAAACTGTTCAAGACCTGAAAGTGAAAATAGAAGCAATAAATAAAATACAAACTGAGAGAATTCTGAAAATGGAAAATCTAGGTAAGTGAACAAGAATTACAGACACAAGAATCACCAACAGAATACAAGAGATGGAAGAGGGAATCTCAGGCATTGAAGACATGATAGAAAAAATGGATACCATTGTCAAAGAAAATGTTAAATCTAAAAAATAACTGGCACAAAATATTCAAGAAATCTGGAACACTATGAAAAGACCAAACCCAGAATAATAAGAATAAAAGAAAGAGAAGTAACAAAGTCATAGAAGAAAATTTTCCTAACCTAAATAGAGACATACCTATAAAGGTACAAGAATCTTACAGAACACCAAATAGATTGGACGAGAAAAGAAAGTCTCCTCACCACATAATAAATAAAATACTAAACACACACAACAACAACAAAAAAAAAAGAATATCAAAAGCTGCAAGATTAAAATGCCAAATAAAATATAAAGGCAGACCTATTAGAATTACACCAGACTTCTCAATGGGGACTCTAAAAGTAAGAGGCCCTGGACGGATGTGATGCAGACTCTAAGAGACCACAGATGTCAGCCCAGACTACTATACCCAGCAAAACTTTCACAGATGCAGAAAAGAAGATATTCCAGGATAAAGTCAAATTTAAACAATATCTATCCACAAATCCAGCTCTACAGAAAGTACTAGAAGGAAAACTCTAACTCAAGGAAGGTAACTATACCCATGAAAATACAAGAAATAAATAGTTTCATATTAGCAAAACCAAAAGAAGAGAGAGAAACACACACACACACACACACACACACACACACACACACACAACTACTACCACCACCACCAACAACAGCAACAACAAAATAACAGGAATTAACAATCATTGATTGCTGATATCTCTCAATATCAGTGGACTCAATTCTCCGATAAAAAGACACAGACTAACAGAATGGTTGTAAAAACAGAATCCATCCTTCTGCTACATACAAGAAGCACATCTCAACATCAAAGATAGACATTACCTCAGCAAAAAAGTTTCCAAGCAAATGTACCCAAGAAATAAGCTGATACAGCCTTTCTAATACCTAACAAAATAGACTTCAAACCAAAATTAATAAAAAGAGTTGGGGAAGGAAAATTTATACTCATCAAAGGAAAAATCTATCAAGATGATATTTCAGTTCTTAACATCTCTGCCCCAAATGCAAGGGCACCCACATTTGTAAAGGAAATACTACTATAGTTTAAATGTTATCAACCCCCACACGTTGATACTTCAATACCCCACTCTCACCAATGGACAGGTCATCCACACAAAAACTATACAAATACTGGAGCTAACAGAGGTTATGAACCACACTGACCTAACTGATATCTATAGAACATATCACTGAAACACAAAAGAATACACCTTGTTCTCAGCATGTCACAGAACATTCTCCAAAATTGACCATATACTCAAGCACAAAGCAAGTCTCAACAGATACAAGAAAACTGAAATAACTCCCTGCATCCTATCAGACAACCAAGGATTAAAGCTAAGTATCAACAACAACAAAAAGCCTACAAACACTTGGAAACTGAACAACACTACTTAATGACTACTGGGTCAAGGCAGAAACAAAGAAAGAAATTAAAGACTTCTTAAAATTTAATGAAAATGAATGCACAACATACCCAAACTTATGGGACACAATGAAAGCAATGCTAAGAGGAAAGTTCACAGCACAAAGTGCTTACTTAAGAAATTGGAGAGATCTCCTGAAAGCTCTAGAACAGGAAGAAGCAAACACACCCAAGAGGGGTAGAAGGAAAAATATAATCAAAGTGAGGGCTGAAATCAATAAAATCAAAATAAACAGAACAATACAAAGAAGCAAATAAACAGGGAACTGATTCTTTGAGAAAATCAACAAGACAGACAAACCCTTGTCCAAACTAAAAGACACAGAATATCCAAATTATCAAAATCAAGCCGGGCGGTGGTGGCGCATGCCTTTAATCCTACCACTCGGGAGGCAGAGGCAGGCGGATCTTTGTGAGTTCGAGGCCAGCCTGGTCTACAGAGCAAGATCCAGGAAAGGCGCAAAGCTACACAGAGAAACCCTGTCTCGAAAAACAAAAACAAAAAAAAATTAACAAAATCAAAAATGAAAAGGGGGACATAACAGACACTGAGGAAATCCAGAGAATCATTAGGTCATATTTCAAAAACTTGCACTCCAGAAAATTGGAAAATCTAAAAGAAATTGATAATATTATTGATGGATAACACTCACCAAAGTTAAATCAAGATCAGATAAACAATTTAAATAGACCTATAACCTCTAAGGAAATAGAAGCAGTCATTAAAAGTCTCCCAACCAAAAAAAAAAAAAAAAAAAAAAAAAGCCCAGGGTATCACTTCTTGGCCTTTTGACTAAGATCAAGTGTTTTTTTGTTTTGTTTTGTCTTGTCTTTTTTTAAAGCCCGGGGTTAGATGGTGTTAGCACAGAATTCTCCCAAGCTTTCCAAGAAGAGCTAATGCCAATACTCTTCAAATTATTTCACAAAATAGAAAGAGAAGGAACATTGACAAATTACTTCATAAGGCTACAATCACCCTGATATTCAAACCAGACAAATATTCAACATGGAAAGAGAATTACAAACCAATTTCCCTCATGAACATTGATGCAAAAATACTCAATAAAGTACTGGCAAACTGAATTCAAGAATAGAATACATGATCAAGTATGTTTCATCCCAGAGATGCAGGGATGGTTCAATTTACAAAAATCTGACAATGTAGTCCACCAATAAACAAACAGAAAGAAAAAAACACAGGATCATCTCATTAGATGGTGCAAAAGCCTTTATCAAAATCCAGCACCCATCTATAATTAAAATACTTGGAGAGATCGGGGATACAAGTAGACATACCTAAATATAATGAAGGCAATTTACAGCAAGCCTATAGCCAATATCAAATTAGAGAGAAACTGAAAGCAGTTCCCCTAAAATCAGAATCAAGTGCCCAGTGTTATTGTATCATGTTATGTTATGTTTAGTTGAAATCCCTGGGAGGTCTCTCCTCTTTTTTGAAAGGAAATGGAGGAGGAGTGGATCTTGGGTAGGGGTGGGGACTGAGAAAAGTGGAGAGAGAGGAAACTGCAGGTGGAATGTAATGTATGAGAGAATAAAAGCAAAAGAAAATCATCTGCAACCATGTATCTCAGCTACACGGACAGTACAGGTTGACATCTAAGCTCAGATCAGTTTTGACAGTGAAAGAAGGCGTTACTGATAGTTATCACTGGAAAATGGGCATAAGCTGAATGATCTTGGGCAAATAAGACATCGTGGTTGTTCCTGCCTTAGTTCACATTCAGAAACAGCACTGCCAGAAACCTACTGTAATTAGTTATTACTCTGCAGTGGCTTAAGACCATATGTCACTTCTTACCCACCTATGGATGACCTAGACTATGGCCCATAGGCTGTAGTACTTGAGATGGATCTGCCAGTCCCTGAAGGCCAGTGATTCAACTGTAGTGGCCCGGTTCCACAGATCTTTCATTTTATTTGGGCAACAAACTAGCTAGTACCCACCCTTCTCATGACACTGACCAAAGATAAAGAAGACAAGCAGAAACGCAGAAAGTACAAAAGCTATATTTTTGTAAACTGTCAATCTTCTCATTGGGAAGACCAATCGGAAAGTCACATGATCACATTAAAGGATAAGAAAATAAACTCCCAATAATAATACCGTGATAAATTTACAGATTCAGGAAGGGGTAAATAGTTAATAGAAGTTATTTGATCTAACACATGTACTTCCCCTATCCCAATCCTATTACTACCTCCCCCATACATACATGTAGGAAAAGGCCATTTGTCTCAATTGATGTTACCTGCTCACTTCTTAGCATGTAAATATATAAATTTCAGAATCAATTAAGTAACTAGAAACCTTTCCAATTCAATGTAAAGAATATTTTCCTACACAATTGGGGCCCAGAATTTCTCAACATTTCTAAATGCAACCAACCTTTCTAAGGTAGAGCTAGCAGGTCAGGCTACTTTAGGTTGGAGGGTTAATTTCCCCCTGGTTTACCCATGGTGTGTTCCAGTGACAATTTCTAACCTTCCCGGAGGAGTAAAAATGTGTACATTAATAAAAATGTCAACAATATCATCTGTGGGAGATAAGCTGGAATATTTCACAATAAATTAACACTTCTCATCAGAGAGATTGTTGCAGCTTATACGAATGTCACTTTGTGAGAATTGGGAGTCTCGTAGCCATGTGATTTCCATCTGCAGTTTTCAAACCCATTCAGAACCCACCAGGGGATAATTACTTCTTAAGATGTGCCCATCCCAGCAGAATATTTTTGTTATAATTCAATTTTCTCACATACTCAGTCTCACAGCATGAAGACGACTCTGGCCTGCAGGATAAAGCCCTAGAGGGAAAAGAGACTTCATTCTTCACCATTCAGCTGTGTGACCTTTGGGAGCTCACTTAACCTCTCTGATTATTTAGTTTCATTGTCTGTGGACTTCTATTTACCATGACATTTTGTAAAATAGGAATTAATTTTTATCGGTTTCTCACCTTGAACTCTCAATATACCACAAGTCTCTCAGATCTAATCAGTGAACTATCAAACTGTAACACACCAAAGACTAGACTAAAGCAAGTTGTCAGGGTCTTCTAAAATTTCAAGAATAAAATTATTACTGTTCACATCTGTCAGGGGAGCAAATAAATAAAAAGATACATTTTAGGAGTTATTGTGGCTGTTTCCTAGCCTCTACATTTTCATCTCAACCTTGTGCCAATCACCTGAGTTTGTCGGGAAAGGGGAGAAGTGATCCTATACTAAGCCCTGTGAATGGGACATAGTCAACATACACACACACACACACACACACACACACACACACACACACACACCATGGCGACTGATTCTGGCAATTTAGGGCTGAATATGTTATTATTTGGCTGCAGATTGGATCCTGAATAGTCATGGTGTTTTGTATGAACTAATACAAGATGATGTGACACAGATTTGAAACCAAAGAATGTTCCAGCCATTTTGCCCTCATGCAAGAAACAGAAAAGGGGTCAGGGAGAAAGGAGATCCTTGATCAAGTTGTTGAACTACTGAGTCAAATCGATTGTGAAGCTAGCTGTACCTCTTGGCCTTCCAGGTGTATTAGCCAATGCATCTCTATTATTGGTTATACGAGTTTTAGAAATGTGTGCTTGCCTGCAGCGTGAAGCATCCTTAGTGATATAGGAAATGATAGGGTCAAAGTGTGGTCACCAGCTCTGAGGATTTTTTTTAAAGAAGGTGCTGTAAAAGTGTTCAGTGCAGAGAGGGAAGTGGGAGGTGAGGGATATTAAAAGTAAAGGATCACTTCAAAATGTCTGTATACCAAAACCTCCTAAAGATGTCTTCAGGGCAAAATTTGACTTCTAAATACTTATGCAATCTGTAAAAGCTGAACCATTCTGAAAATATTTCTGACAAATAATTATTCCCTTGACTGCTGATCATTTGGTATGACTATCTTATAAGGAAATTGCTATAGCTCTACTTTTGGGCACAGTAAACTCAATTCAAAAGGATTCTCTACTGGCACACATATATCCTCTATTAGAAGAAGCTTCAACTTAGCCTATGTCTGTAATTTCAGCCACAGCAAAGTCTACCCACACTGCAGAATTCCAAAGAAGTTTCCAGAGAGTTTATATTGTAGAAAAGATAAGATGATAAAGAAATCAAGTGGAGGGTCCATGGTTGTTTATGTGTCATATTTAACCTAATGAAGAAGCTCCAGATGTGGCTGAATTCTGTACTCTTCTTTAAAAATACGCAAACAAACAAAAAACACCTAGACATAGAAATTCAAGAAATAGTCGTAAAATTCAGTCATTCTTAACTTCATGGTTTGACTAGCTGGAATTTGGACAGTATTTCAGATCTTGGAACATCCCCCATGGGATTCCAGAACTATATAATATAAAAGCAGGAAGGGTGCTTCAAAACCACCTTGCTCCCCCTGGTTTGTGTAGTGGGTTAAAAGGGAAGCCTTGAGTCCCATATACTAATACACTCCTGTGTGCTGTCAGGGAACCTAGTGCACACCACTTTCAGATCACTTACCATATTGCACTGTCATTGCCAGTGACTACATCTGCTCTAAACTTGAAATTCATTGAAAGTAAAAATTGTCTCACTCTCTTCTGTCCCTGGTGATTAGCATAGCCTGTCATAAAGCAGGTGGTCAATAAGTGTTTGTTGAAGAAATCGAAGTTTCAAGTCAAATGACGAGAAAATTATCTTCCCACCAAGTAAAAGGGAAAAAATCTGTTTTATTACCTTTAAGAGGCATAGAAGTAACCTTCCAATGGATCAGGATGATTCGGGTTGCTGTTTTCCTTAATTGTTAGATATCAAGTTAGCAAGCATGAGGCTTAATGTATAGCTCCCTCACCCCAAACCCTAACAACCAGCATTTAGTTCTGCTTATCTAAGTGTACCTAACCCAAGCCTTAGTGAACTATAAATCTCATGAAAAGAAGTTCTATTTTCACAATCCAATAAAAACTGCAATCAACTGGGCTTGGGGATAGGGGTTTCTGCTGTTTTGTTCTGTTTTGGTTTTTACTACTTAAGCTATATTTTACAGACAGCTTAAAATTATGTTGCAAAACATAAAACAAGTATGTAATCCTGAGTCTAGTGGTGATCTACTTATTTACCACAAGAGGACAGTTGAGATTTGAGTCTTTGTTGGTGATTTCTTGTGGCTGTGAAGCTACTAATATGATTTCCAGCCTTGCATTGGAAAATGAGACATGAAGTTCCAAAGGTGTCTCACTGCTCCTTTGAACAAGGGATTGATATCTAAATAATTCACACTTTAACACAGGCTTTCAACCAATAACAATATGCATCTACCACCATGTCTGCCTCTCTTGGCTCAGATGAGACTGGACCAACAGCTGCCACTCACTGAGAGCTAAACATTGAAAGATGAGAAAAGGGGAAAGGATAAGAGATAGGGGGGATGAAAAGAGAAGAGATGGGCAACATACAGGGTGACGATGGTGATGGAAGCTAGATTTGCTGGCACAGAGGAGCTGAAAAGTTCTCCTTTCTCTCATCTTTTTTTTCCTGACCTACTCGCAGTACTCTTTAGGTCAAATGACAGTGGAAATTGCCAAAAATCTCTTCTTCCACCTTTGCTCATAGCTGGCCAAGCATACATAGTGACCCGGCTGATTTCAGGAGTGAAGTGAGGTGTGGTGAAAGACACACCCCATCCCCCAACATGAAGTATATATACACCCATCTGAATTTAAAACTGAAACCTACTCATTGGAGTTATTCCTTTGGGTCACGGCATTCAAACTTCCTACTAAGACACCAACTATTTCATCTTTTTTAAAAAAGGGACATAGAATGTCTGACACAAGGAAGAGGTTCTCCAAATGTGGCATTTTAATATTAAATTGTCATTGTCTGCCATTAAAACATTAGTTACAGATTCCACCTAATCTTCAGGGACTCCCAAGATGCTAATGTGGGAAGATTTTGCAATGCAACACTGGTAAAAAATGTTGTAGCAGTCTGAGGTTGTGCTGAGGGGTGATGGGAGAAGGGCTGATGACAGCACTAGGGGTTTAGGGGAGCAATTCGCAAGGTTAGAAAGAAGGGAATTTGGAAATTAACATGTATTGATTCTTCTGTGAGTCAGATAGTAAATTAGATGCTTTTGTATCTATTATTTTACTTAATTCTTACAATAGCTTTACAAAGAAAGGAAAAAAAGTAATATTCCCGTTTTGAAGACAAAAACAATAGGATGTAGACTC
The DNA here is from genome assembly GCF_004664715.2 of Peromyscus leucopus. Lineage (NCBI taxonomy): Eukaryota > Metazoa > Chordata > Mammalia > Rodentia > Cricetidae > Peromyscus > Peromyscus leucopus. The sequence continues at coordinate 107,528,151 of NC_051083.1, forward strand.
CTAAAGTTGGTCAAGGTCACCTACTACCTATGTGTGATGGAAGTTAGATTTGAACCTGGACCCATATCCTGGGCCTAATGATCTCCAATGATACTGTGGCACTCTCCCTATTTGTCAAGGGATAGTCAACCTTGTCTCTGCTCACTCTATTCCTCTAATGTTCCTTCTACTGGAAGAAGGAGTCTTTTCCAGATCCCAAGTTTTTCCTTCACTCCAATAATGGGCTGTTAAAATGGAGACTGAGGATTTATGTGAAAGATGGATTTAGAGATTAGGCATTGTCAAAATTGTCAGGAATGTGAGAAGAGCTGAGAACTACTTCTCTTGTCGCCACAGGGTTTTGAGACCATTTATTCTCGGCTCCGTTCTACGTATTGCCAAAGTCAAAGACCTGGAGTAATTAGTGTAGGTCCCCTGTTCCTCATCCCTGGCCCGTGTATATTAGTTTGCTTTACTCTGGCGTAAAGTCTCATTTTCTCCACTCAGACCAGAAGATAAGAAAGAGAAAACAGAAGATGTAGGGAAGAGAAAAATCTGGATTTTACAGATTAGCTATTGGATAGGAATGAAGGTTGTGACAGAAGATACTTTTTGTCCCAGTAGGGGACTGAGGCTATGGAGAAGAATGTAGGGCAAGAAGATCAGACACAAGATGCTGTGAAGGAGACTACTCCTCGCCAAGTCCCAGGTTGAAGTGGAGGAGTTCATATATTCTTTTCTCCTCCTTGCTTAGAAAAAGGAAGTAGAGTTTGGGGCGAATGGTAGTCTCTGGGGTGTGCACTCACTAGGGGAGGGAACAGCCTACACATCTAAAGTCTCAATGTTAAGGGAGCAAAGCAGCTGGGGACAGTTTCCTCCAACCCTAACTTTCAATCCCCACCCCCATCCCAGCTCACTCCCACACTTCTCTCCTTGGTCTGCAGGATTGAGCGTCCTTTTCATTAACCTTTTAGCTCCTACTTCCATACGCATACTATTTTCCTATACCCTCCAAAGCATTCAGCAGTCACAGCCCCCGCATCTGGCAAACCTGCCTCATCACTTTGGTAGGGGGAGGGACACACCTCCCAAAGCTGCGGGAATAGGGGAATGCGGGAGGGGATTGTTCACTTGCCCTAGGATCTCTCTCTGCTGTAAAAGCTGAGCGGCAGAGACCAGGCATGCGCAGCATCTTAGGGCGCATTGTGATGGGAACTGCTTTTCTGAGTCTCTTCACAAAGACTCAAGAGTAATCACTAACCGCCCCTCAAGACCCCTCATCTTTAAGGCACACGTACAAATGTAGAGACAATGTAGCTTTTTAAAAAGAGGAAACTGGTTGCAGCTTGAAAGTCCGGTCCACGTGAGGACTGGTGTATTTCTGTTGATCCCATCTCCCGTGTTGACAAACGCCAGCGCCTAGGCTTTGCAGTCCAGAGCTGCAGTTTGCAGTGGAGCTAAGCGGTGTGCGGCTTTAATTCCACGTCAGATCAACTTTGATCAATATCCCCCTACCGGCCCAATTGGAAGAACCCAATTCACCAGAGCTGAGCCTTTGAGGCTTTTAGCTCTTTTCTTCTTACCCCCTCTTTAGATCCACCATCTTCGGGGGCGGGGGAGCCATTTGGTTTTCTTTATAATTTCTTTATTATTTCTTTATCTCTATCTCTTGCCTATTCTTTGTTTTTGTTTTCCACTGTTTTGTTTTCGCTCCGGTTTTCATTCTCTCTGTCTCTCTCTGTCTCTGTTTCTGTGTATCTGTCTCTCTCTATCTCTGTCTCTGTGTGCGTGTGCGTGTGTGTGTGTGTGTGTGTGTGTGTGTGTGTGTGTCTGTCTGTCTGTCTGTCTGTCTGTCTGTCTCTGTCTCTCTCTCAAAGAAATCGCTTTGGGGAACCCAGCTTGCAGCCAATGAACCCGCCTTCCAGATTGGTGTGAAGACAGAAGTGAGGTGGGGGGGTGGGAAGGGGGTGTGAGAGATCCTGGGAGGGGGGTAGAGGAAGAGAGGAGAGAGAGGGAGGGAAGGAGGGAGGGAGGGAGGGAGGAGAGAGAGAGAGAGAGAGAGAGAGAGAGAGAGAGAGAGAGAGAAGAGAGAGGGAGAGAAGAGAAGAGGAGGAGGCGGCGGAGGAGGAGGATTAGTGTGGGGTGGAAAGGAAGAGTGAGCGAGCGAGAGCAAGTTGAGGGGAGGGGGTGTAAGAGCCGGCGAATTCTTTTTCTTTTTCTATTATTATTTTGACGACTCCCGAGTTGCGCCCATGCTCTTGTCAGCTTCGTTTTAGGCGTAGCACGGCCAGGCAGAAGAAAATGGGGCAAAGCGTGCTCCGGGCGGTCTTCTTTTTAGTCCTGGGGCTTTTGGGTCATTCTCACGGAGGATTCCCCAACACCATCAGCATAGGTAAGCTTTCCAGAGCCAGCCAGGGGGCCCAGGCTCTTCTGCATCTGAAACCCACTGCCCTACTAAGGCTGGGGCTATCGCAAGCCGGTCCCTGTCCTGCATGCTTGGGGACGGTGACTAGAGATGGGGGACTGAGCAGAGATCTTGGGGACCTGAGCCGCAAGGAGCTGACTAGTATGGGGAGCATCCGAGATGAGAGAGGGGGTCTCCTGGGGCTAATGCGGGTGGGTGGCCAGGTTTTCTGAGCTGACCAAGGAGCAAGGGAGTCAAGCTGGAGATTGGGATGCTGCAAGAGGCTAAGAGTCGCGGCTTTTCAGCTCGCTGTTCTGGACTTTGCCACAGCATGCTTGCAGCCGCTGGAAGTTGTCCCAGGGTGATACTGCCTGTCTGGCCGCGCCAGGACGCATAACCTGGGCCCAGGTCGCCCTGTCCCGCGTCTCCGGCTCCAGTGAGACAGGATAGTGTTAGAGGAGATGGAACCCACTTTGAATCCCCCAGACCAAGGAAGTAGCTGGGTGATGGAGGATGGGGTAGGAAGTGGGGGTGACACAAGGAGTCGGGCAAGCAGGGAAGTCACGCAGCCTAGGGATTCATGAATTGCTGCTGTGTCTGTCTGGAGACCAGCTCCAGTTAGCCGGAAGGGAGTTCTCCCCGCCTCTGCCTGTATTTACAAGTAGAGAAGTTAGAATTGTTGCTTTTATTGAACTAACCCCTTGTATTGTCATGGGGGAAGGTGGCTCATGGGGAATGGGTTGGGACAGCAATGGGAATAAAACTGTTTTTCTTCCCACCCTAACCCTGTACCCCAGGAGGAAAAAAAGAACCAGCTGTGGGGATAAGGGTGGGGTGGGGCTGGAGTCAGGGTTTGGGGGCAGGCTCTAGCTTAAGAAAAAACCAAGTCCCATTTTCAGTTCCTTCATCCTACCTACAGCAGCGCGCCCCCCCCCATCACCTTTATCTTTTCTCTTTAGCTTGCTCAGTGTAGAAAATCCAGATTTTTCACAGTGGAAATCAGAGTTTATAAGTACTAAAAGACACACAGGTTGAAAAATCAATCCTCAGTTGAGCTTCCCAGTAACACTGAGGGGCCTGACATCTAATGCTTGCTACTTTCTAACTCATCCTGAAGTGGGGGGACACAAGCCAAGTCTTGATTGCCTTTGCTCCTAGGTGGACTTTTCATGAGAAACACGGTGCAGGAGCATAGTGCTTTCCGTTTTGCCGTGCAGTTATACAACACCAACCAGAACACCACTGAGAAGCCCTTCCATTTGAATTACCACGTAGACCACTTGGATTCCTCCAACAGTTTTTCTGTGACTAATGCTTGTAAGTAGATCTGCGTTGCCTCCCTTTGGGACCTGAGAGGACCTCATTTGCATTCTGTTTGTGATGCATGGGGGTCTGCGTGTATGTGCGCTGGGGGGGTGATTGCCTCAATAAGCAGACTGAGGCCATAGTCAATCCTAGGTTCATGTTGTGTAAATCAACCTTGAAGGACTCTGCTGCGGGGCTGAAAGCAGTGGGCAAAACTCTGTGATGAATTATGTTTGATGCAAAACTTTCACTTTCCTCCCTGCTAAACTGGTGTTCCCTCCCCCGCACCCTTTTCTGTTGGGGGAAAAGAAAGAAAGAAAGAAAATAGCCTGGTTGTTCAGGGAAATTTCAAATGGGATTTAAAAAAGAAGCAACAGCAGCTCCTTGATTGAGTCAATGCAGGGCGTCCAATACTTAAGTGTTAAAGCTGTATCTGGTGGTAGGAACGAGCTGGGGTTGATGATTGCCTCACACATAGGAACACATATGAGAACCCTGCAAACAAGTGACCTTGAGCCATAGATCAGGCTGGATTCCCTGGCCTCTTTCTGTCCTCCCAGAGAGCTCCTATAGGAACTGATAAGACTACAAACTGATTGCAAGTGACTAATGCTTGGCAGCCTGAAAGGAAGAGAGAAGACAGTTCTCAGGTGAATTTTTGGAAAGCCAATCCTGTCTGTGCCAGCGCAGGAGTGCAGGCGTGCTTGCGCAAGCACACACACACACACACACACACACACACACACACACGCACAATTGTTAAGGAAAACACAGTTCTTAATTTAGAGCAAAAGGTTACTTGTGGAGAGAGGCTTGAAGCAGGAACACTGAATACTAAAAGGGGATTTCGTAAGCCCCAAAGTCATTTCTGAAATCCATAGTGGTACCAATGATTTTCTCTTTGCAAAGGGGCGATTTTAACTGGGAAATCACAGGAACCCAGATGACTATTAGCTTATTGGACACAGGTTTTTGTCTGTTTTTGTTTTGTTTTGTTTTTCGGGTTTTTTTTTTTTAACATGAAGAGAATGTTTTGTATGAAACACCAAGTTCTTCATCTAAGCTTTATTTCACTAAAAGTTTCTCCCAAATGAAGCCAATTAACATAAAGTATGTCTTATTTCCTTGGATGGTGCAGTTTGAAATCTGAAGTTTCACTCCATTTTGATAAATGGTATTTGCATCTTGGTGAGTTTAACTTTGTATATGAATTTTTTCAAATCCTTCCATCTCAAAAGATATGTAATCCCTAGGAATCCTTAAACAGGTATGCAAGAGCAAATTTTCTTTGAATTTAAAGATTTAAAAGGGTAGGGGAAGTAAAGAAGGATTTTCCAAAACATCTAACAGTCACCAGCCTTAAGAAAAAAATTAGTTAAAGGTGCTTTTATGAACATGTTCTGAGACACTCTGTATTTGACATTCTTTGGTTTTCCAACACTGACAAAAAAGAAATGTAATAATTTTAGTTAAGTGTGAAAGTTACAAAAATGTCTGGCTATACTGTGTGTCTTATTTCTGTAATCCTCAACCTCTCTTCAACATTTACAAGGCATATCTGCTTCTTAATCCTACTGCACTGTGATTGCCTCAAGAGGCTGAATCTCAAATGCAGTTTCCTAAATATCAATTAGAACAGATTTAAAACCAAATACATGAAACTAACGGGGTGTATTATAACTAACGACAAATAATATGTATTTCATCTCCCTTCACTCTCTTTCCACTGATGAACACTGAGCTAAAAGATCTATTTGGCTTCTCAGGAATGATTGATTTCCAAAGCTCCGGGTCCTGTTCTTATGATCAAACTGGTCTGACACTCACCAGCCTATGGCTATCAGAACCCTACCTGAACAACAGTCAGGAAATGAACTTTGCCATGAGAAAAATCTTGGGTTCATAAACAGGCAATAAGTCATCCATATTTTTGCTGAATTGTCTTAATTCCTTACCTTTCAGAGCAATAAAGGAACAATGATGGAGAAGGAAAAGCAACTGATAAAAATCTCAACTTTAACACACTATTACTTACAAGGCTAGGTTATGGTTACACACTTGAGAGTGTGAGAGAAGGGTAATTCTCAGTAGGCAACAAGAAAAACAACCAAAAAGAAACTACCTCCTTGGTTATGTCAAATATTCACATTTGCATGCACAAGCACACAGTACACATGGGAGAATTATCTAGAAATCAGTGATGTGTGCCTAGCTGCCTGTTGCACTCTCCAACTTTACAGCTAGCTCGGAAGACAGAGGAGAAAAGCTGCCATCTTCTGTGGTCCCTGAAACAGTCACGTCTGGAAGTCACAATTGTTGAATGGGAGTCAGATCTCCAAGCTATCGCTTGGCAGCTGCTGCTTGGTGGCTTAGTGTGAGAAAGACACCTACATAGTCCAACCATAGCCTCTGAAAACAATGGTCTAAGGGGCAGAGAAACCATAGACATGTCTATTGTCTCCCCCGTGGCCTTGATTGTTCTTTTTCTTGTGGGAACATGAATCATATATGTCAAATACAATCGTGCAGTTCTAACAGTACTTGAAGCAAGCAAATGACTGCAGATCCAATTCCTCCAAGTGATTACCTAATTGTACAGAGGAAACGGGCAACTCCAGCATCCTCTGGCCTTCCTAGCTGAGAAAATCTAGGGGAAACCTCACATGAGTCCAAATCTGCTCATCTATCCCTCCTATCTAGTTCAGTGTGGAACTGAGCTAGCAAAAATTAAAGAACCTTGCTTGTTGTCCTGCAGACTTACTGGTTTTAGCTTTCTTTAGAGCTAGAGTTGATCTCATCTCATGATCTCTTCTGGATCTTCAATCACAAGGCAAACATGTACTTTCTAGGGCACAGGTATGCAGGTAAACAGAAATATGAGGGATAATCAAACAGTAATACCTTCTGTCCATGCCCCTGACCTCTGCTTCCCCTCTGCATTGTCACCTTGCTCCATACAGTGGATTCAGAAGTCATTCTTACAATGAATCTGAGGCACCAGCTATTTAAAGACTCTACTAGCAAGCAAGCTTTTTTGCACAAGCCTCAAGAGGTTTGCTTAAGACAGACTCTAACTTCATTCTGTGTCTTAAGAGGCCAATAAAAGCCTCCCTGGCTTTGAAAGGTGGTTCAGTTGGGATCTTAGCTCAGAAGAGAATTGAAGTTTCTCAGACAGACCCATCTGATTTAGAGCACATGCTCCCATTTCATAGGAATTAATAGAGTTCACTGCCTCACTTTTCAGTTTAGCTGGGTAAATGCAGAGAGAATGGTGGTGTGACTAAATTGGTTTCAGCATGTACGCCGTAAACATACACAGGCACACACATTATTAGTGCATATGAAAAATAATGCACACACATTTTTCAAGTTACAGATCTAAGCATTTAGAGGGGAAACAAACTGATCTGATCATTCTCTGGCTTAGAAGGGTATGGAAATATCAGGAGACTGCTGGGTTCCATGGTGTGACTTTGCTGTCCTGGTTCCTCAGGAAATACCGCTGAGTCCCTTGAAGTCCCCTCCTGTGTCTTGCTGCTGTGCACTTGTAGTGCATGCACTCCACACTACACCGCCCCAGCCTCTGCAGTGTCAGCTCATTAGCACACAGATCTCATATTCCCGCTCCGCACTGTCATTGCAAAAATTGCCGTTGTACACCTTTACAGCCAACAAATGTGCTCGTGGATGACGTACTGTTTGTGAGAAGCAGGGAAAAGGCAAATGTAACCTTAGAGGTTCTTCGCCACAGAATTGTGATCTAAATGCATTGGCTTAAATAAAAATCTGTTGACGGAAGCTCAGCGTTGACGGTGGGACTGAGAGTAAGACTTAGGAGTACAAGCTTTGATGGAGCCCCCGGTAAAATCTCTTTTGTCAGCTAAACCTAACCGACCAACAGCAAAATTTCCTTCTGTTAATTTTTACAAGTGACTTGAAATATACCTGCAAACTGAGAACTTGCTCCTTTTATAACTGAACGTGTTTTGCTACCAAGTGTACTTAGCCGAGACAGGCTTCTATCTCTTACCCACAGAGTCACAATCTAATTATCTAATTACTCTAATTGCCAGGAAGGAGCCACTTAACCATTTCAGTCCTTTTGGAAAGGAAATGTCTCTGTTGATCACAAGCTCTGCAATTGGATGGGTTTTGTTTTGGCTTTGTTTGAGCATTTGTCATATAAGCCTAGAAACTAAGCTAAAGACCCTGAGATCAAGGCTCTTGCCTTCCAATAGAGTCTGGGGTCCTAACCATTATCTTCTCTGGCTCCACCCACCCCATCACTGAAGGATCTTTGCACCTTTGCTGCCCTGCCTCCTCTGCTCTCTCTGCTGGCTAGTCATCAGGAAGCTCACTGGCTTAGCTCTCTTTTCAGTCCTTTTGGCCAGCTGGCTTAGCCCACTGAAGCAGGAAGAGGTCGCCTCAGTGGTGTCAGTCACAGATTTAAGTCACCTTCTCACAAGGTTTATTATCATCTTTTTCTTAATCTACATTTTGGAATAGAGGAGGGAGGAAGGTGAGGCTGTTCATGTGGGCCATAAAAATAGATGGCAATCAGCAGGCTGTAAAGGTGAGCTTCCTGCAAAGTGTATTACCTCTCATACAAGACAGCTTCCTATTGATCTAAGAAGTGAAGGGAGGAGGAAAAGGAGAGTTTAGAAAAGAGTAAAAAGAGAATTACTCTGTCATTCTATCTGTGTTTACTGAAAAATGGGCCATGATTTTTCTTTCTACAATTTAAATTTGTTTTCCTCCTAATTGAAACTGGTATTCCTTATCACCTGACTTTTACCTTAATGGAGGTTGTTTTCTTAATTGTACATCTCCCTCCCTAGTCCCTAAAATCGAGTGAGAGAGGAGGGAGCTGCCTTCATGGTTTGGGCCCTGGCAATATCTTTAAATTTCATTTTTATGGGTACTCAGAGACGGTTCTATTTTGACAGATTGAAAATAAACGAAGGTGCTGACATGTGATTGTTTATCTGCCTTTCTGGACAGGAGATCTTTCACATTTATACAACTGGCTTAAGGATTAAAAGACGACAAAGATTTTAAGAGATGACTAGACATTTAGGAGCTAGAATTCATTACTTTGGAGCAGAGGAATAAACGTCCTTATCCAAATGATTTGCTTTTGGGTTTTTTAGCTCTTTATATTTTAAAAGAGTTTTGTAAAACTTTCTACCTCCTATGAAGAACAAGAAACCCAGTTTTTTAATCATGTTTTGATTCTATCCCTTTGTATTTTTGTGCTTTGGGTTTAATTCAATGAAATGTCCAGGAGAGAGCACCATTAAAACAACCAGTGGAGGCAATAGGTGTACATCAACAAAACGAGGAAGTCGTTCGTGCACAAAAGCCACTCTCTCCCTCCTGAAAGCGGCTCAGGAAATACCCAGGCTCCAGACACAGAGTTTCAAATAGTCTCAGCCTAAACTCTAGAATTAACACAGAGTTAGGGGCACTGTCTCCCCAAAGAATCAATGCTTAGCAAACGGGTAATGTGGGCAGAGTCTGTCTTTTCCATATTTCTACTCCATTTGTCACCATTATTTTCATTTTTTACTCTGGTGGTTGAGCTCGTGCCTGTTGGCTGGGCTCTAATCACCTCCTCATTACTGTCCCATCCACACTGACTTTACACAGGGACTATTTTCTACATTTAGAGCTAAATCTTTTTTCTTCTTCTTCTTTATTACAAAGTCCTTCTTCTTAGTTCATTCTCCTTAAGAACTATATACTGCTTTGGGGATACCAGTTTTTTTTTTCCTGAATAGAGCAATATAGTCTAAAGCTGTGGAAGAAAAGATTAAAATAATCTTTTAGGGAGTATTGACTTTAAAACCTAGGACGATAAGAACCATCATATCTCAATTTCAGGGAAAGATACTCAAATGGGAGGGTCTTGGAATATGATGCTCAGATTGTTTTTTTACCTAAATGAAAGCCAGCTGCCTTTGGTTATGGAAGGTTTTTTTTGTTTGTTTGTTTGGTTTTTTTTTTGTTGTTGTTGTTTTTGTTTTTTAATCAGGCAAAGGATGGCACCTCATAGTAAGACGAGTATGGGGATAGCAAATCCGTAGAATCAGTTTCTCTGTGCACAACTTGAAAGTCTTTGGGACAGTTTTGGGAAGAAGCCAAGTACATAAGGCTTCATTGTATTGAAGTGGCTGTTGTAAGATTTGTGGGCAGTAGCAAGAGATGCATTGTACCAGAAGAAAGTCATAGAAGAGATGAGGATGGTAGGGAAGCTAAGTCTCATGCAGAAAGTTTCCATTCTTTGGAATGGCATATGGAATTGAATGTCAGTGATGGCAGCACTAGATGCACTCAAAAGCTAGCTGAGATGAGGAAAGATGAGTCTCATGAAGAAAGTTTCTATTCTCTAGAATGGCGTATGGAATCCCATGTCAGTGATGGCAGCGCTTGATGTACTTGGAACCTAGATAAGATGCATCTCCTTGTCATTCCCTCTAGCCTTTTCTTATCTTGGCTCAATCATACATTCTGGCCCTTCTCCCAATGGAAGGAACCACTATACTCTCTTCTGAACTCACACTGTATATTAGAGAGAAAAACAACCTCCTGCTCCGTGGTTCCCAACTGCCATTTGCTTTTTAAGCAGTTATCCTCAACACAACACTGTTTGTCCTTCTTTGCAAAAGTAAGAAGCATGGATAACACACAAAACACTTGGGTGATGATCCCTCACCGTGTGGCACATGCCATTTATCAACCTTTCATGTGTACACCATATGCCTGAAGAGCATATTAAAGACTCTGACTTAAAAGTTTGCTATGGGCCCAAGACTTTTCATTTCTAGCAAATTCCCAGGTGATACTAATGCTGATGGTCCTTAAATCACACTTTGAACAAAAAGAGGAGTCCAAAGCTGGGAGACTGTATTCACCAAAGTAACAGCTCTTTCAGACATAATCTTATCATCAAGATTTGTACACTTTCACTAACTAAACAAAGTTCTATAAGAGATACATTTGGTTTATTCTGACTTACAGATGTCTCCATCATATTCCCAATAATCTTGTGTCCATTTCACACAGGTAGGTAACATGATTAGATGCCCTTTGAGAACATATACTTATAGTTGGTTTTTGTAAGAATATAGAGGGTGAGCTACAGGACAGGCTGAGAGAGAATGTAGCACATGAATCGGGATGACAGTGTCTGAGCTACCTTCCACATCCCAAAGTACCACATTTTATTTTTATTTTTTATTTTTTACTTTTTTTTTTTTTTTTTTTTTTTTTTGGTTTTTCGAGACATGGTTTCTCTGTGTAGCTTTGTACCTTTCCTGGAACTCACTTGGTAGCCCAAGCTGACCTCAAACTCACAGAGATCCGCCTGGCTCTGCCTCCTGAGTGCTGGGATTAAAGGCGTGCACCACCACCACCACCACCACCACCACCACCACCACCACCACCCGGCACAAAGTGCAACGTTTAAAAACTACTTCAAGAGATCTCAGGTTGGTTTGTGGCTCCGACTCTATTTCCACTTAGTTTCTCTGGGTCAAGACATGCTAGAAGGAGGCATGTAACATCGGCTTTTCAGAGGTTTTAAACAAAAAGTACAGCACAGTACTATCTTTTTCCAGGAGAATGAAAAATTGACTCAATTTTCAAGATACTCAAAGTGAGGAAAGAAGTGTTATGTTGCTTTCCAACATATCTTAGCTGACGACTGATCCAAGGAAGACATTAAAAGAGTATCCAGTGACCTTTGAAGACTGAAACTAATCCAATCCCACCTCAAGATACTGTCACTCTAATAGTCTGCCTTTAGTTATAAATTTTACAAATTCACTTATCTGTGTTATTGCATTGGAACCCTGCACTAAAATGTTAGTGTACTATCTGGGAGGGAATGACCTAAATGATTATTACCCACTGACATTTAAAGCAGAATTATTTATTCAGATTACTACCTATTACCTTGAAGACTCCTCAGAAGGAGATATACAGGTCAGGTAAGTGACCCAGAATAAGACACCAGTCTACCAAAGGAAGTTGAACAAAGAAGGATAGTGGGCATTTAGAAGGTAGTAGGAGACCTTGATGGAAGAAGGATCAGAGAATTATACACCATCTCTTTTTCACATTTGTCCTCCGTAGTAAACTTTGGTCCTTTACTCACTAGGATCTTATCTATGTGTGACTATTTTAGTGGCTCTGGGCCCATGGAGTCACTCCCTTCTAATGTTGTGAGCCTGCTGCCTGTTCTATGCATGGTTGTTTGTTGCCATGGGTAATTATAATGTTAGGATTTTCTGTAGTTACTGTGGGAAACTTTCAGAAGTAAAATCTCTTTCTGGGGAAGGTAGTGAGTAGTTTTTTAAGCTGTTAAACACTGCTATGATAAACACACACACACACACACACACACTTTCAGTTATCCATAGTTGGATGATCTGTTGCCAATTACTCACTGCAAGAAAAGCCCATCTTTGCTGTTGCTCTAAACGGCTCAGACAATGGATGAAACAGGTAGAGATCATGACTCAGCCCACAGAAAGGTAAGTATATGGATAAAGGTGTTAATACAGTGCTCTCTGTGTGAGTGAATTGTACATTTAAGAGAGAAAGGCTTCTGACATTTGTAGTCAGCCAGAACCTGTTATAGAGCCTCAATTACCCTTTCATCTCATGCAATGTCCAAGGCTACTTGTTGATTAGTTTAAAACAGTATGTCTTGAATTGGGCCATTTTCATCAGAATCACCAGAGATGCTTATTAAATATGAATTCCTAGTTCATACCCCCATGTATGAATCAGAAAATATATGGTAAGCCTATTTAACAAGCTTTGTGGTAATACTAATAACATTCACTCAATTTGAGTATCATATATTTAATAAAGCCTGAACTATAAACAGAGACATGCAGATTCAGACTAAAATCCATTAAACACCCACTAAGCACAATGTATTGTGCCTAAGCACTTTCATGCAAATTGTTTCTCTGTGCAGTTGAAGTACTGTTGGCCCATGTAATCATTAGCAAGTTTGGCTCTCAAGCTGAAAATTTAGGATAGGACTTGGAAAAGCTAAGAGACTAGCTTCCTAGTCCCTGGAGCAAAGAAAGCAACAACTCTGAGATAGTAAGTAGAAACAAGGGAATGTTTTTCATTTTTACAGTGCATCTCCTCATCTTTGCTTGTTAGCCAATGATGGTTCCTTAACCATGCTATAAACTAGATGTCATGGCAAATGTCAGTCCATTTATTAAAATGGATGTGTTGTAATCATTTACTGTAGCATTCATTGTGGTCTTCCTTCCTATGTTTGTTATGAACAAATTTAAAAACAGAGCTTAAATAATAACTACCAGTCATTGATGCTCTACCACATGAAAAGCATCGTCCAAGGAATTTTATATGTTACATCTCAAGGAATCATTACATTTCCAGAAGTGAGTCACTCTCAACCCAATTTTATAAAAAACAGAAATCAGAAGTGATTCGAAATTCATAAGCAGCTAGCTCAAGGTTACACAGCTGGCTACATGGTGGCACCAAGAGAATTTTCTGCCTCTAGAGACTTACTCAAATGGAGTTGAAATCTTAAATGATTATAAGGGCCAAACACATCATGTAATTGGGGCATTAGACAGTTATGTTTAATAAGGAATAGTAAAGTCTTTGACCATCTCTATGTTCCATACCCCTATTTGCACAACCAATCCCATTTTTAACCCACCATGAAAGAAACAAGGTACCTTCAGTAGTCCTTAAGATGACTGGATGTGAAAGGTGTGTATGTTACTGACATCTATACCACAATATGTGGTATACTCCATTTAGCAGCTAATTACTGGTTTGGAGAAAACTGTTAACTGGCCATTATAACTAGTGAGAAAAGCAGAGAGAAAAAAGAAAAGCTGTACTCAGAGGGTAGCAAAACCCATTTGCCCTCTCTTAGCAAAACATTAAGGTACATTATCATAACTGAACTATCTGTCTCTTGAACACATATAAGTAATCTTACATACACAACACTTTATATGGTTCTTTCCATAGCTAAATGCCACCTCAATTCTAACCTTCCATCAGGAAATGGTGAGGTGTGTAGCAAGGACAGAATTCTGGCATGGAGTCATTGAGATATATTTGTCAGATCAGAAGAGGTCTTCTAAGGGGGCTTGCTTTTAGAAATTTCTAGGCTTCTCATATATACTCCCCACAAGTTGTAGACATTCTATCAGTTAAGAATCTCTGGAGAATCTCCTAAGGTGAGTTCTCAACTATATTTCAAGAGAGAGGCTTATTGTTTTTAAGCCAATGTCCAAAATGGGCATATATCCTTATTCCTTTGGAGTTTCAGACCAACATAAGCCACCTTGGTCATGCCCTATCATTAGACACTGCTTGTAGGCTAGTAATAGCCTGCCATAATAAGAGAGAGAGGGATATGTGTTCTCATTATAACCCCATTACCAGAAATAACAGCAGGACACATATAAAATGCTGTTTCTCATTAAAATATAGTAAATAAGAAAACAATTTGGGATCCTATTCTTGGACTCAGTCAAGTTCAGTTCCTTGTCAGTGTTGGTGCTCTTGAGGTGACAAGACAACATCTAGTGGCAAGATCCAACTAACCAAGAATCCCTATCAATACTTTCTTTCTTTTAGGTTGAAAATCATAACCTTTGACACATATATAGCCAGTCAACAAATAGTGGACACTACTTATTCACCAGTGGGAAATTTAATGAACAAAGCCTTTGTTGTTAATTGGAGATAAATTCCTAGGTGCCTATAGAACTGGTTCTTGATTAGAATTTTATGAATACTAGATAACTATTCCAGGATGATGTGTTTCTCAGTGAAGGCATGCCTAGAGTCTGAACTAAGGTCAACTTCCCACATATACCATACAATTTACTTTGAAGTCATAAAGGACCAGGAGTTAAGACAGATATCCAGTTCTAGTCTTGGATCTGACATCAACTTCCTCATTTACTATAGGCCTGCCTCTGTATTTCTGGTTCTAGTTTCTGTAATTATTGAAGTAGAGAGATCCTTCTGGATGGTATCTGAGACTTTTTATCATTGATAGCCTATCACTAGGTCTTACCAGCTCTCTTCATTTCTAATTGAGAAAATAACATCCAACTGGAGTCCCTCAACATTTTCTGTATCTAGAAAGTTCCATACATATTTATTGACCTTGCCCACACTGTTAGGTTCCATGACCAAATTATCAGATCGTAAAACTAGTGGATAGTGTGTTTCTAGCTATTTATCACTTACTTACCTTTGTTCACCTCAATCTCTTTCACTTATTATTTATGAGACACTGAGTAAGTTACTTGACTTCACTATGCCTTTGGGAAGTTGGAGTGGTAGCATGTATACTGTTTGACTTCTCTCTCTCTCTCTCTCTCTCTCTCTCTCTCTCTCTCTCTCTCACACACACACACACACACACACACACACACACACACACACACACACACACACACACACACACACACACACACACACACACACACACACACAAACACACACACACACAATGTGAGTGGGAATAATAATAACCCTTTTAGGGTTGCTAGGAGTTTGAAATGAAATCACAAATTCATATAAAACATGTATGATGGTGTCCAGCACTCACTGGCCATTATTATTGATAGCATCATTAATTCAAGATTATTTTGAGCTTTTTGTCCTAAAAACAGAAACCTAGTTTCATTTGAAAACTGCAATCACTTGTCACTTCAGAACCCAGATTTCCTTCCTGAACAGCTGTTCTCTGAGCCTTTCTACAGTTCTAAGTTCTTCCTCAAACCAAAGATTGTTTTTTCTGCCAAGAAACCCATCACAACACCCCCTCTTATTTCCAGCCCACCAACCTAACCTCAAACATCTCTCACCCATGAATCCAAGTCTGCACATCCAGTTTAACTCTTGGCAGCAAAAGCTACCCAGACACTCCATCATCAAGAAACTGAGTTGCATATCTCTGCATAACCTAAGGCAAAATTGCAAAGGAAAACCTATGGTCTCATCTCCCAAGGAAACTTTTCTTTTTTAATTCAAAATGCTTTTAATCAATCACAAACTGCATCATCTTTATCAGGTGGGGTGTGTGTGTGTGTGTGTATGTATGTGTGTGTGAGAGGGGGGGGGCGGGGGGGGGATTAGTCAACAGCATACATGCTACCACTCCAACTTCCCAAAGGCTCAGAATGCACCTATTTTTCTTATAAAAATGATTCAAAAGAAACTCTGACCAAGGACCCAATGGATTGGCTCTGTAGGCATGGCCTAGAACTGCTCTAGAAATGGGACTGCCAAATGAGGAGAATCAGGAAAAGCATCAAAAAACTGCTTAGGGGCCACCTGGGCATTGCATTAGTGAGTGAACTTTCTTCCTGGGCCCAAAATGAAGAGCCTGAGGAAGCGAAGAGAAAAATACTCCACGCATTCTCTTCCCTGTTAGGCATTACCCTGCACACAATCATTTCTCATACATCTTCTCTCAGTTCTTTTCACCTGTTGGTACCACTAAGCCCTTGGTAAGTCTTTTAATGCCTTGTCCTAACAATGGTGAAAGCAAAACAGAAGGCCACTTTGGCCATATATCTGAGTCTGAGTAGCTCCTCTAGTACACCAGAGTTGAGTCCACTTTTTGGAATTGGTATTCATGTTGTTCTTTGGCCTCTTGGTTACTGCCAGAACCAACTCACTGTCCTTGATTCTTCCTTCAATAGCCTATAGACATATAGGGACACAAGGACATTGAAACAATGGGGAAAGCAGAGCTGCGTTTTCCCCAGGATAAAGGGGACCTGGAACTGCTCAGTTTTTTTATACCACTCACTCCTGGTTCTTGTGTTTTCCTCCATTACACTTTGTAGCAAAGGATTGTTGCTTAACCCTTCCTTAGTGGAAGGCTGTTTCTCCTATTCCATTTGGGAGCACTTAAAGGACAAGAGTAGTTCTGAAGTGGAGTCTAAGAATTTGAATCTTATTCTCTTATTAACAGTGGCCTGACCTTGGATAAATTGCTTAACACCGCTGAGCCTCACTTTCCCATCTGTGAAATAAGGATGAATATAGCAGTAACTATGTTATACAGATGCTGTGAATATTAAGTAGGAAGATCTTTCATGCATCACATTTATCACATGTGCCATGTAGTAAGTGTTGAGTAAAATGGTAGCTACTATTAACACAGAATAGTGAGGTGCTTAAAAACAAAGACTTCAAAATTAAACTGAGGAAGGATTTTTCCCCTATCTAGCCATTCTCCAAGCCCTGCATAGCAGCTCATCTCCCCTGGGATTCTATAGCTGAGAACAAGCTGGATGGGACAAACTTTGAATACTGAGCATGCCACTTTGAGTATAAGCTACTTGGTTTGGGAGTAAAAAGGCAGGGGAAGACTTTCTGTGATACATCAGAAACTCAGGCTGTATTCACTACTAGGCCTTAACCATGCCTTAGGATGTAATCCTTCCTTATTTACTGTCTCAGAATTGGGTATGATTTTATTACTGCCCATGCTGATTTGGATAAAGGCTCAAGCTGCTTTGGATAAAGCAGCATGGAACGTGGCATGATAACATTGGCACTTGCTGGATTAAAGAAAAGAACAAACTTTCTCCCAATATAAAATCTGTTTTGTTTTAATAGAAAAAAAGCAAACCCCAGCATCTTCACACAATCTAGGAAAAAATGTAGTACCAATTGAGCTTTCTCGGGCACTATTTTTGTAAATTCTTTAGTCTCAGGTGATATGTACAAGATGGATGTTTAGAGCATTTCCTTTTGAGTGGCTGGCTTTTTCTCTTTTTGATGGTACTTGCCTGAGTCAGACTGGAAATAGCAAAAGAAGGCGATATGGAAAAGGTTAACAGAGAAATTTTGCTAGCGTGACTTTTTCCACATTTCAGTCCCCTTCTCTGCAGAGCAAAGGTTAACTATCTAATTCCATAAGCAGAGATTCACTAGGGAGGATGGTTCTGAGGACCACCAGACAATGCAAGCAGCTGAGAAAAAGCTGTCCTCTGCCTTCCTGTCATCAGGCCTTGGTCTACCAGCAGGCTGTCTCCAGCAGGCTGAAACCTGGGTGATGACCAAGAGCAGTGTGGTTGTTTTCTTTCATGTCCCAAGATATTCATGCTCCACCAGCTTCATCTCCTCTTCTCATAATTACACAAGCCTGCTGCTGTTTTTCTCACAGATTTTTTTAAACATGGTTTTCAGAAAAGAGAACTCAAGAGTTCAATGACGAAGTGACTATCCCAAGGTCCCACGGCTAAGAGCAGAAGTGGGATTGTAGTCTGGCTCCTAACTCTTGGCACTTCTGCAAGATGTCTTCTTAGCGTAGCTCTTCTGCTCTTAGCTTTCACTGCTGCACAGTGACACTCTGTACGAAAATGACAACCCTGTCAGTTTTAAATAGGTGCTAGAAAGGAAAAATAAATCCGCAGCAAGTCAATTAGAAATGCAGTAAAGCTCGAGTTTCAGGGGCCATGGTTAATGATATCTTTCATTTAGTGACTCTGGTGTTAACTTGTCAGCATTACTACCCTTTGATTCATAGTCAGGAGTGAGCAAAACAAAGGCTAAAGGTGTGGAGTCCATTTACACATCACATAATTTTGGAGCTATATCAAGTACTTCTAGTCCAACTACCTCATTTTGTAGATGAGGAAAGTGAGGACAAAAAAGAAAGACATGTGCCAAAGATGATGGCAATGTGGCATTGCCGGTGACAGAAGCAAGATGAGAATATGGACTTCTCAGTGTGGTCGCTCCCACCATCTTTTGCAACCTTCCCACTGGAAATCTTTACTAAAGCAACACTGTACAGCCTATTACTTTTATTTTTATTTTTTGGTATCTTGTTTTCTTGAATTATGTCACATTTATAAGTTATAGTACCCCAAACCAATTTTCAAATGTAATCAACCTTTTAGTGATTATAGAAATTAAACGTCAAATTAATTCATGATCAGTGTTTTCAAAAAATACTTCAAAACTATAGATGAATAAAATTAGCTGCACAGAGCAAAAATCAAAGCTGGGGATGTAACACAGTGATAGAGCATTTAGTTATCGAGAGCAAAGCCCTGGTATATCCCCGGCTGAAAAGGAAGGGAAGGAGAAGGAAGGGGGAGAAAGGGAGGGAAGACAAGAAACATTGACTTTTACCACATTTGGGGGGTTCATAACTTCATTCTATTGGGGAGATTTTTCTAGACCTCCTATATTTAAAAAATGATCAATTACTATTTATACTTATTATACCACAGTTATTTTATCACATATTTGTAATACATAAAATAACTACCCTATATGGAGTTATACGTATAACACTACTACCAGATTTTATGCATTCAGGGACATTCATTCTCAGTTCACAGAAGTTTACAATTATGCACCAATTTGTTGTAACATCAATATTCTAGCTCAGGTTTGAAAACATAGTAAACATGTAATTAATAGTGACTTATCCTTTCTGCAATGATCACTGTTCTCCCACCAGACACAGCAGAAAATGAAAGTGGAGTGGCACATGCCTATAACCCTAGCACTTAAGAAGACTTAGGCAGAAGGATCGTTGAAGTCAGTCTAGGATATACAACAAGACTTGCCTCAGAAAAGGAAGAGAAAAGCTGTACCCATTTTACCCCAACAATGCAGCTGTCTCAACAGAATCCCAATAATGATGACACCAATAGGCATGCTGTCATGGAAAGGAGGAGTCTCACAGGGCTCCACCAATGCTGAGACAGGGAGAATTGATCTAGTCTTTCCTGGGAATGAGCCCCTTTATAGGTTATCCAATACCAAGTGTTCAGCCCTCAAATTATATACATACTTGTCTTGGTCAGGGTTGCTGTTGCTGCAATAAAACACCATTAACAAAAAGCAAATTGGGGAGGAAAAGAGTTTATTTCACTGTTCGTCATGGATGTACAGGAACTCAAGCAAGGCAGGAACCTGGAGGTAGGAGTTGATGTAGAGGCCATGGAGGGCTGCTGCTTACGTGCTTGCTCAACATAGTTTGCTCAGCCTGCGTTCTTATAGACCCCAGAACCGCCACCCCAAGTGACACTACCTACCCACAATGGACTGGGCCCTCCCACATCAATCACTAATTAAGAAGATGCCTTACAGGCTTGCCTACCGCCTACTCTTATGGAATTATTTTCTTAAATTGAGGTTCCTTCCTCTCAGATGACTTCAGCTTGTGTCAAGTTGACATAAAACTATCCAGCACACATACAAATAACATTATATGGACTCAGCATGTTGTGTTTATATATTTATGAATACATGTGTATGCAACAATAATAACTAAAGAAAAATAAGTCATGAATTTGAGAGGGAACAAGGGGATTATGGGAACGGTTGGATAGAAAGGAAGAAATAATATAATTATATTTTAACTAAAAATAAGAAAAAACAAAAAGTTACAGGGCAGATACATATTATAAAACTCAGGCAGACTATATAGAAAATGTAGTTATAATCTGAAGCCAAATCTCTGAGTTCAATTCCTATATATTACATCTAACTTTATATACTTCACAGTTTTCAAAGCACCTTTCCATACATTTGCTAAATTGATCTTCATAATACTCGTGTAAAGTATACAGCTCAGGTATTATTGTCCCCACTTTGTAGATAAAGAAACCGAGACCAATATTAGTAAAACCACTGATGCCAGGTTGTAGGTTGTGTAGTAGCTAAGAGGGAAATAGAACTTAGGTTCTTTTTCCAATTTCAAGAGCTTTGGAAACTATGACGTGTATAAAGTTAGATGTAGTGTGCAGCTGTCATGAGGCAGGATAGCAGATGCAGATAATGCTGGCGATGAGGCAGAATATTGAAAGCCTCAGAAAATGTTTTGTAAGGAATGTTATAAACTGCTATAGACAAAAATGACCTTTGGAATCATGTAAACCAACATCTTTGTATTATATATAATGAGAGAAAGAGACAGAAACAGAGACAGAGAGATCCATTCACAGAAGTAGGACTAGAACTTACTTCTTCCACATTCCCAGAGTCCACAAACATTCACTACAGCATTTTATTAGTTGACCTCTGTTGGAAAAGAGTAAGGAAACAATCTAGTTATTTATAGAATCCACATAGGTAGGAACTAATTAATCGGAATCTCATGAAAGGATAAGGAAAATATCATGTATCTATTATGCTTTAAAATGCAATTGCATTCCAGATGTGGGGGAATATGGAGTCAGAAAGGTGATAGGTGAGTTGCTCAGACTCCAAGGGGCTGGTAACTTTCCTTAGCAATGACCATGGCAGCAAGTAGCATTTCTTTGATTATTAACATTTTTGTCTTTGCAGCAATTCCCCATTTATGTGTTTTGGAAAAACTTGGTAAAGTGGAGAAACTGGCCAATTCCTTGAACATATGATTTCCAGTTCTTTGAAGGGGGTATACCAGTTACTATCAGAAGACTGTTCACTTTATGGTAGCAAGCATGAAGTCCACACCAGTGAAGAATTGCACCCCCAACAGCACCTCAGCTCTCACTATGTCCCTTGGATTTTATAGCTCTAGGTGCTGGGTAAATATGTGTTGGGCACTTTACTCTTTCCATTAGTTGTTTCAGCTAAGGCAAGAGCAAATAAACATTTGTGTCTGACAACCTTTTCAAGTTCAACGGTACAGAAAGTTATTATATGAGAAACAAAAACAAGAAAAGAATTTTTCAGTAACTGGCTACAAAGATGACTATAAATGCCATCTAACAAGGCAGCCTATTTAAATATGGAGTGTGAATTGTACTAATATGATAAACCCAAATGTGGTCTCACTATTCCTAGCTCTAAAGTTCTGACTGTCTTCACTAACTGCCACTAGAGCCTAGATGGTGTCCATCAAGGTTCATCCCCTTCTCCAATGTTAAAGTACTCCCTTCTGCCTTCTAGTAGAAAAGAACCCCAGTTCCAGAGGCAGCTTCCCTTTCCTTAGTCATTCTGACAGTTTCTGCAGAGAGGGACTGTCTGTCTGCCCTGGTTTAGGAGCTTTGCAGGGAGAGAGCTCTATCATGCTGCAGAAATCACACAGAGTCCTTGCACCTGTTGTTTACCAACTAAGGAGCAACTAAAAGTAGGTCTCCTGAATCTGGAGTAAGTGATTAAACTTTGAAACCACCATGATAAAAGAAAAAGGGAAAATGACCTTTTGGACCAGGGCTGTTATGTTATGATGGGGGATCCTTCATGGACCTTTAAAAAGAACAAATTCCAGGCAAGTCAAAGTCAGGCCCACTTTACACCGTTCTAAGTAAATATATGGAACTCCTTATCCCAGGAAGTATAAATACTGTCAGAGAAGGTTCAATACATTTGTGCCTGCTATAGGTTATTAAGGAAAGTGAGGCTGTTTGGGGATAGCTTTAATCTCTGAGCTCAGAATCAGTGAGGACAACCAGATTCTCTGACAGCCTCAGTGAAATGAGTCCTGAAAACATGCATACTCCCAGAACTGTGACTGTATTTTCCCATCAATGGGGGAATGCATGAAGATGTGTTGTTTATTTTGGCTATTTCAAACTGAGATGCTAAAACCTCCGGTTTGCTCTAAGTAAAAATCCTCACACACATGTAAGGGGAGCAGTATTTCACAGGGAAAAGGAAAAAACGGAAAGGAAAGCAATGCCTGGTCCCACCACCTTCTTCTACTACTACAAATCAGCTATGTGATGACTGCCTGCTCTTTATGCTTCACCTTTTCCCATTTGGAAAATAAGGTCATTAGCGTAAGTGACCCCAGGAGTCCTTCCTAGTTTCAATAACATTAAATTCAAATGGCAACACCGGCTTCCTCTGGAGCACTTGAGAAGGATTCCTTACTCAGGACCTCAGAGCTTTCCAGGAGCTCAGAAGATGTTCCAGACTCCACCTGCTGTGCCACTCAAGCCTGGCCCCTGAAATACACAGATATGCTCTAAAGTTTGTATTCCATGGACTCTTACCCCACTCTCTGAGGCCTCTACTCCTTTATACTCCATATATTAGAGGCAACATTTGGTAAACTTTAACACCAGCAATGGCCAGGCTTGCTGGTGCATACCTGTAATGTCAGCATTTGGGAGACTGAGGCAGGAGGACTGTCACAACTTCAAGGATAGACTGGGTGACACAGCTATTTCAAAGCACTGAAAAAGAACAAAAATACAAATTTCAAACCAACCAAACCATAGAGCTGCCTTGAGGGGGGATTCTGGTTCTACCACTTTCAGGAAGAGATTTCACAAGTTGTCTAAGTTTCCTCATCAGTTGAATAGCAGTCATAATACTGCTTCCTTTCTAGTGGAATCATCAAGATTAAATGAGGAAATTCATACCAGATGCTCAGCATAATACCTCATACACAGTTTATTTTGTCATTGGTGTGCAATTTCTTTAGTATCTACTACATAAATATCAAGCTAAAATTTAAAATCAATAAATTAATAAATATCAAGGTAATAAGTCTATAACTGATTTTGTTGTTGTTGTTGTTTGAGACATAGTCTCACTGTGTAGCCCAAGCTGGCCTGGACCTCCTCATGTAGACCACACTGGCCTTGAACCCACAAAGATCTGCTTGCCTCTGATTTCCAAGTACTGGGATTAAAAGGGTATGCTACCATGCCAGGCAATGCCAGAACTTTGAAGCAGAGGCTAATTACTTGGCTTCTCAGGGCTTTGTGTGTTTTGCTTCCTATAATGATGTGTACATATTCATCAGGACCATTTTGGAAACTGGACAGATAAGAGAACTGTTGTTGATGAGGCTGGTGTTTAGGTAAACCTCCAAATATACTACTTAGGTAAATGTTAATTTTACCTCCCATGGAACCAGTTGAGTTCATTGGAGTCCAACAGGGTGGAGGCCAGAGGAGGTTCCCGAAAATGACCCCTTGAAATGGCTCACGTGTTCATGGTGCAATATTTCACCCTTCCTGTTGAAGGTGTAAAGTGAAACTGTGAAATGGGAACAAGGCAAGTGAGGTTGCTACTATCTTCTGGCTTGTGAGATTCTTACTGTATGACTACCATGGGGGGAGAACAAAGAAAGCAGCTTAACTTGGCAAGGCAAAGCCAAATATTTTCAGAGTGAGCCCATCTCATTTTTGGGATGGGAGAAACTGCTCTGTGGGGGCAAGACAAAATGATGAAAGCAAGATAAGCCAAGATCAAAGTTAGCAACATTGCAAGACAAATCTTGTATGCTGTGTGTATGTGTGCGCGCACGCGCGTGCACATATTCAAGAATTGAAAGGGGGGATGGCAACAAATATAAAGGATCAGTTTTGACATGGAAACTCCATTGGTCACCTTCAATCCATGGTTGCTCTGTCCCTTCCCTTTATTCTTATGACAGCTTAGCTTAGGACATCATCTCTGGAGCACAAAGTAGAGAAAGATATTGTTCACTTCATGAGAGCCAAAAAGCAAATAAAGAGACAAAAAAGAGACCAAAGTCCCCAAATCCACTTCAAAGTCATGCTCCCAGTGATACAATCTCTTCTCTGGCTTTTCTGAGTAAAAAGCCCTCAACCTTTGGTGACAAGATTCCATTAATTAACTGGGATCTAGGAGTGAACTTAAATATATCCTAAAAATTAATATATCATGTCTATTGTTTTCTTCATTTGCCTCATGTTTAGGCAGTTGTGTTGGTGGTGAAACTTCGTGGGTGTAGCTTCTGACATTTCTGGGAGACTCAATTTCACAGTAAACTCCCTGTTCCTCTGGTGTGTACAGTCTTCCAGCCTCTTCTTCTGCAGTGTCCCCTGAGCCTTAGGTGGGGGCGTTGTATTATAGATGAGGAAAAGAAGTGCAGAAATAGAGATAATCTGAAGCTGTGTGTTGGGGTCATGGTGAGGGAAGATGAGAAAGAGCAGGGCCTATAATGATAGATAGCTGGCACTTTGTGAAGAGAACGTCCATGAACTAGACACTTTTGCATTACTATAACAAATACCTAAGACAATCAATGGTAGCTTCAATCCATGGTTGCTTCGTCCCTTTCTTTTGTTCCTATGACAGCTTAGTACATCATCTCTGAAGCATGAAGTAGAGGAACATTATTCACCTTGTGGCAGTCAAAAAGCAAAAAGAGAGGCAAAAAGACATCAAGGTTCCAAAATCTACTTCAAAGGCATGCTCCCAGTGAAGTAACTTCCTTCCACCAGCCCCACAGACAGGTGACTAAGACTGCAATTCATGGAACACTGGGGAACATTCAAGGTCCAAATCTCAATAATCCAGGAATGGAATCTGGTTTAAAAAAATCTATTACACAAGAAGGTTGACAAGGAAAATATTGATAGTGTCTGCATTTTATGCTCCTAGTAAGTGTCAGACCGGGGTGCAAACCTTGGTCTAATCCTGTGCTCTTCCCATTCGCCATACCCTTTCCATTTAACTAGCTTTATGAGGCAATGAGGAGTTCCATCTAAGCTAATTTTCCAGATAATTGAAGCAGTCATCTTTTGGCAGTGAAAGTGCTATTTTTATTTGAATGATTTTTGAAGAAAAACTGTCCACAATGCGTTTCACACCTCTATGCCTTATTATGCAGAAGAAACAGACTTCTGCACTTTCAATCTATTTTCACAGTTCTCTCTCTCTCTCTCTCTCTCTCTCTCTCTCTCTCTCTCTCTCTCTCTCTCTCTCTCTCTCCCCCCCTCTCTCTCTCTCTCTCTCTCTCTCTCTCTCTCTCTCTCTCTCTCTCCCCCCCCTCTCTCTCTCTCTCCTCATCTCTCTGACTGACAAAGTTGACTATTTCCTAGGTTACCGAAGACAGTATATTTGAAATGGGGTCCTTCTTAAAGCAGAATACTAAAATATATTGCAGCTGTCAGGGAGGGAAGAGCATGCAGACTCTCCAACAACAGAAGTCCAGCAGAGTGGGTCCATTTAGTATAGGGACATGTAGATCGAAATGGCTAAATAACTTCAAAGACAACAAATTTGATACTGGAATTAAAATTCCCAGTAAACCTGCAGAAACGTCGATAGAAGATTGAATTGTGTTCATTCTACTGCACTGATCCACCGTGGGGAACAGGAGATGGGAGAGGTCCATCACAGGTGGGAGGAATATCTCTTCCCCTGATATTGTTTAGAAATGCCTGCACATTGTGATAATAGAAGGTATACCTACATCATTTAAATTCTGCACACACAATCTACCCTCTCATTGTTTGCTCCAGGGCAGACGACTCCTCCCATCTCACCACTGTGCTACCATGTTTAAAAAGCCAGAAAAGGCCTATTTAAAAAAGATTTCTGTCTCAAGTAGTGTGTCTAAAGGGGTGAATAGTCACTGATCTGGAAAACATGTCCCTTGTGTGATGCATAGCAAATTATTGTGTGTTTAGTCTGTCACTTTCCTTTTCCCTGTCCCACCTATAATCTCAAGAGAGAGAGAGAGAGAGAGAGAGAGAGAGAGAGAGAGAGAGAGAGAGAGAGAGAGAGAGGAATATCCTATAAGCAAGCCCTCTTTAGCTTGCCAACCCATTGGCCTGCTGCAAGTACTTGGATCTTTTCAAATTCCAATCAGAATGGGCTCTGCTTTGCCTTCTCCATCTCTGTCTCCTCTGACCCGACAAAGTTTCCCATCTTTCATCCTGTCACTTAGCTAATGGTGTGTGTCCTTCTTGCATACATTCCATAGTCACTGGTTCCTTTCACTAGTGGAGTCGTCAGTGAGATGCTCGGCAGATGGCTCACTGGCTGCCGCTCTTGTCCCCTCACTGCAGCAATCTGTTGTTCTAAATCAAAATGTTAATGAAAAATAAAAGAACGCAGTGCCAATGTCTGTCTGATTTAAATTAATATAGAGTCATACCTTTTGAGGCAGGTTTTACTGGCACAAAGTTCTCCATACAGGCTATGCATACTATGTGGTGTTTCTCTCTCTCTCTCTCTCTCTCTCTCTCTCTCTCTCTAATTAAAATTAAGCACTTTCATTTCTCTGAGTCTCTCGTGGCACCCCCAACCTGTTCTTTTTAATAATAACAAAGGCCTAACAAACATTCCATTTCAGTGTTCCAGGGAATGGCATCTCACCTGGTGAACATAATTTTGAGAGATATTATATGTGATGTCTAATTATAAACATGCTTTGATTAGATGCTGTTTTCAATACTGAAATGACACGTTTACTAAATGCTTCAAGTGCAGCTCTAAGTTAGGCCTGTAGTTATTGAAATCTCTTTCAATCCATTTGTTTTAAAACTGCTGGCAAAATCATTGCTAATTTGCTACTTTATTTACAAGGGCCCTTCACTTTCTATGTGCTCAGCACAGTATTCATTTCTGCTGCAGGAACAGGACTGCACCTCTCTTTAGAGAAAATGTATGTGTGGGCAAGATCATTATCTATGTGAGACAAATTTTTCAACGTCAATTTAGATAAGGGAACACGATGATGCTAACACACACCTAAAGGAGGAAAATCACCTTGTCCCAACTTGGAAAAAGTCTAGGAATCCAAAGAATGCCAGCTTCAACCGATTGCCGAAGACCATACTGTCCATTGATTTCTCCCATGACTTCTTTATAGGTACTCTTAGGAAGAGTTGACAAGAATAGCAACAGCTAATAGTGCTTGCTATATAGCTCACAACCCTCTAAGTGATTTAAATTCATTTAATGTCATCAAAACAACCATATATAACTTCAGTTTGTTTCACAAATAAAGAAGCAGGTGCAGTTAAGTCCTTCACCCAATGTCACTCAACTAGTAAGTCACAAAAGCAGAGAACACACAGCTCAGCTCTAGGACCTTAACTTTTAACCACAACACCATTCTATGCTGTAGGAAGGGCCACAAATCCCAGCATCTTTGGAAGTTATTGTTTTCTTTTTGATCATAGGATGCTTTATTTGCTCAAACCTATGTGCAAAAAAGGCTTCTACATCAGTGCGGCTTGTACCATGCTAAATGCACATGCTACTTCCAAATGTTAGTGCCACCAAGTCTAAAATGAATCAGGCAAATCAAGCTGAGGTGTCGGGCAGGTGGAAGAAAAGCTTGGGTTTGAGGGTAGGAAGTAGGATGCCAATCAGTAGGTCCATCCTCTCGGCTCTGCACACTGAGTCTGTGTAATAGTGCTGACAAAAGAAGCCCCAGGTGAAAAGCAAATCATCAGTTAGGGGTTCCCTGCTGGGACTCAATGGGTCAGGCCACCCAGATACAAACTCAGTGTTTCTTGGTCTGAGGAGTAGAGCCACCACACAAAGGAAATACCTTAGAAACCCAGCCTTCCTCTTGCTGCTCAGAAATGAGATAAACTGAAAAAGCAAGCAATAGAAGATGGTTCTTCCAAACAAAGAGAAGCCTAGGGATTTGCTGATTTTCGGGAGTTGTTTGCTTGCTCTTTGATTTTTTGTTTTGAGACAGGGTCTTAGCTAGTAGCCCAGACTGGCATAGGCAAAGACAGTCTTCTCCTCCCTTAGAGTTGGGAGTTCAGCTCAGTTCGCCTAACATTCACAAGGCCCTAGATTCCTAGATTTGATACTTGACACTACAAATACAGATAGATAGATAGATAGATAGATAGATAGATAGATAGAAAGAAAGAAAGAAAGAAAGAAAGAAAGAAAGAAAGAAAGAAAGAAAGAAAGAAAGAAAGAAAGAAAAAGGAAAAGAAAAAGAAAAGAAAAATCCCTTAAATGGGAAAGAATTGAGTAGAAAGACTCTGGTCTTCCCAGGGACTAAAGAAAAAATAGAAATTTGGAAAAGGGATGTTACTGAATTGCAGGAGATGTTAAATCTAAGAGCCAGGTTTCCTGGGTTCCATCACCCACTTTGTAACATATCATTACCCCTCAAACCCATGCAGTTCTCTTGTAAATGGAAAAGGTCCTATGATTTTAGCCTCCTCCACTACATGTTAATAAATCCTGATTTTCTCCTATTTAAACAAGGAAGTACAAGGAATGATTTGGCTGAACGAAGCACACATTTGATTTGTTTTGCAGTCTTAGTGACCACTGGAGATCACTGGAGACAGTCCCAGCTCATAGCGCTGGATAATGAATGGTTCTCCCCTCTGAGTCATCAAATCATAGGCTCTCTGAAACCCCGAAGTAATCTTAAAGGTCATCCCTTCCTAACCTGCTGAGCTCCCATTTACCTAAACAAAGCTAATCTAAGTAGTGGAGCTAAAGCCAATTTGACAGCAGCAGATGCACTGCTCACCTGGATGCATGTTGCAGATGCTAGCTTGAGCCCTGTGACCTTTGGCCCTGAATAGATTCTCCCTCCCTGAGAGCGCTCATTCAGAACTATCCTCTCCCTGCTAGCATTTCCTGATTCCAGAATGCCTTTAATGGAGGGCCTAGACTTTTGTTCTGCCCTGAAAACAAACAAGAGAGAAATTCCCATGGAAGATGTGATAACATCTAAATACACATATCACCCACAATACATGTGACTGTATAGCAGATCATAAGAGCATATTTCACAGAGAAGAGAACCTGATGACATAAAATACTTTGAAAAGAATGAAATGTATTTCATTAATCAGGAAGGCAAGAAAGGATGAAAACACTAATGTGTAAACTAGTAGGATGTGTTTGAATCAAATTTGGGTTTACAACTCAATCACATTATACAACTAACTATCCTACTTTTACACCCCCAAGCCTCACTTATTTACAGACTTTAGTATGGGATAATATCATCTGTTACACACAACTGATGAGGGTAAAATGGGGTATGTTTTCTAAGATATAATTACAATAGACTTGAGTACATTTTTGGCTCCTAATCTACAATGTTTTTGTATTTTAATGGCTTTTAAGGTGTGTGTCCTTGACTGTGATTCTTCAGCACTCATGGGTTCAAATGATGTTGATGTTCAGACCTGTACTACCTGTAATATGTTTAACTAATATAACCATCCATAGAGGTAACTGAAGAACTGATTCAAGAACTAGTCAGAATATCAGTCACCAAGCAATTAAAATGCTTCCCTAGAACTTTATGAAGAGATGCAATGACAAAGAGATAACTTCCTTGTTCATCATTTAAAGGGATCCTATGTTTTCAATCCTGTCTCAATTTGGTCCAGTTACTATGTGTTCAGGGTGGTTTCCCTAATTAATTAGCTCTAACCAACAGTAAATATGTGTAGTTTTTCTTGAAAAATGATCCCAAGTTGTATTTCAGCCTTAGTATGGTAAAAAGTAGAGTCAACAAATAAAATGTTACAGTTTCTGTATGAATTCTAAGTTCAGGAAAAGGTACCAACTCCATATGTATATCAATGATAATGACAGAAATGTTGGGGGATGGGATTCTCATAATATTGATGGATAATAGCCTTGAGTTCTGGTTTCTGCCCTGTGCCTTTATTTTTTCCATTTTTTTTTTAATTTTTGAGATTGTATTTTAATTACAGTATTTCTCTCTTCCCTGTCCTCTCTCCTCAAATTCATGGCCTCTTTTTTCATCACTTGTTATTTCTTTTTACACTATTATTAACCTGAATGTTGGTTTGAGGCTGCACCTAGCTGTGTTTTTCTCTCTTCCGTCTTTGGAAGTAGGTTTTGGTTTGTCAGATGAACCAATCACAAATTTATCATCTTTAATGATTTTTTAAAAAGCACTAAAATTGGGGCCTCGAGCTCTTGTACTTCCTTTTCCAAACATGTTCCAGCTGGTCATGGTAGCATATACCTATCATCCCAGAACTTGATAGGCTTAGGAAGGGAAATCATGAGTTCAAGGCTAGCCTGAGCTAGGTAGTGAGACTTTGTCTTAAACACACAAGGGTTAAAAGTGTAACTCAGTAGTAGAGCACTTCCTGTGTAAGGCTCTGGGTTCCATCCCCAGCACTGAAAATGATGTTCAACCCACTTCTTTAAAAACTTATTATTTCATCTTGCCTCTTTTTCCCACCCTCCTACTTTTGTTTCTCCTACCTCTCTCCTCTAGGATTTATGTGAATTGCTTCCATTTCCTGCCACACCTTCTCTTTCTCACTGGTACAATATAGTTTCCCCACTAATCTACCAGTGCTTCTTTTTTATGTACAGCAGTAATCACTGCCTTACCAGTCCAAGGATATTTTTAAATTCTTTGTCTCCCTCAATCTCTTCAGGGGTACTTTAACATACTGGTTTTTCCAATGTTTTTTCATTTTATTATTTTAAAAATTACCATGCAATAATGGATTATATTATGAAATTTCAATAACATACTATCAATGTATTTTACCTGTTTTTACCTCTCTGTTGCTATTTCTCACCATCCTCCTCCATACAGCCAGTCCCCTTCTTTATCTAAACAGTCCTACTTTTGCCTTCATGTCATATGTGCGTGTTTAAATTTGGATTCCACACCAAAGGAAGCATGCAATATTTTAATATTCTTCTCTTTACTCCACTCCCATAGCCCCTCTATTTCTCCCTCCTCTCTACTCTCATTTTTGAAGCACTTTCTTCCTAGCTTCTGTTGACATTATATTTTGCTAATTTTCCTCTGTATCATCTTCATCGGTAAAAACCAAGGTTTGAAAACAAGATAATATCTAATGTCATTTTCACATCAAGCATTCAGTGGCTGGGAGTGAATGAGATATGCCTGTGATGCTTGAGTTGATTAGAGCAGGCTATTACATTTTTAGTGTTTTATAGCCACTCTTGTATATGTTAGCTGTTGATGTCTGTGTAAAACTACAAAAGACTGGTGTTTTGCTGGTCTATACATATTTATTTTATGTTTTCTTCCCTTTTATATTTGCATATGCGTATTTGAACTCATGATTCTCCTGCCTCAGCTTCCTTCAGCAAATCCTACCTGTGTGTGCCACCACAACCAGTGCATATGCATATTTGAAAAACCCGTACACTGTATAGTGTCTTTCTCAAAAATAGACATAAGGTACTTTCTGAAGCAATATCCTGTTGTTTATGCTACATATAATTTTTTAAATGTATTTTGGCAGATATTCTCCTCTGTGTTCAATTTAATCTGGCTATTTAGAAAAGAGAACATTTATTTAGCCAAGTGAAGGCATGGCAAAGTAGAAGAGCCAGATTTCACCCATGTCACTAACAAATAGCCACAAAGAACATATCTGAGAGTTTTATCCTGATGTTATATGTTAGAGAGAAATACATTGTAGTAGTTTACTGAGCCCTCTTGAAAATGTTCAAAAGGATACATTATAAAATGTTTACTGATTGTTATTCTTTCACCCACAAATCAAGGGTTATACACGATACTTGCAAGGAACTTGAGACCACAAAGGAAAATATTGGCTACCACTATTAATACCTACACTCCCCAAATCCTCTGAATAAGAACTTTTTCTTGTTTCAACAAAAAAGGCAGTAATAAGGCAATTCCTGAATCCAAGGGGTACACAGTAAAACATCTTAGTAATGATCAAGTGGGAAAAAGCAAACTTCAAGTGTACAAAATAGAGAATGCTTATCTCTGCTAACGGAAGCTGGTTGAGAGGGGACAAGGGTCCTTAAGCTGCTCCCAAAGCAAGTCATGTCATAAGAAAAGCAGCTGAGGTTTTGTTGCTTTCTTTCTATTTTACCCCCAAAGAATATACGAATTTGAAAGATCCGAGCACTAAGTTCTCATGATCCATGGAACATAAATGTGCTAGTGTCTCAGCATAGCATATTGCCCTCTCTCCCACGGCAGGAGAAGCTCAGTGGCTTAGTCAACAGACCCCAGATCTCTGTCAAAAATTCAAAACCTATGAATTTATACACAACATGACACACCCTTGAGCTCACCCCCTCTGCCTTTTCTCCCTCCCCACTGCTTTCTCACCGGTAAACCATATACCACTGAAGTGTCTCTCAAAATCTGCTAGATAGGATGATTTTTTTATTGTATCATATAGTTTTATTGTTGAGCATTTTCCCAGGGCCAGAAGAATCAAATTAATAGACTTGGGTATTCAAGTTACCAGAGAAGCACTAATATATGATATAAGGTTTACCAATTGTTAAGAGTCAGAATAAAATAAAATTTGCTCTTGATTTAAAAATACACTGCACGAAGTTATTTTTCATACATATTTCAACAATGCCCTGGAAGGTCTTCACATTGTTAAGTGAAAGTCACTACCTTTGAAATGGTGGTACCATGAGTGACTGTTGGGGGGAATACTGAGCCTGAGGTCTCTAGGAAAAACAAAAGTCTAGAAAATAAATGATGCCAGAATTGTCATCAAATACTAACACAGTGAGGGTCTAGAGAGACGGTATAGCAGATAAGAGCTTTTTTTGATCTTTCGGAGGACCTGAGTTCAGTTCCCAGCACCTTCATGAAGACTCACAACCATGCATCTGCAAGTTTAGTTCCAGAGGAACTGATGTGTGCTGTTATGCCTTCCTTACAGTGGCTTTGCTTTAAACTACTAGCAGCCCAGAGCTAAGGCCGAAGCCTGGGGGGAATTCTGTTTGCCCAGACAATGACTCTGTTGCTGCTGCTAAAAGTAGTTCTAACTAAATCTCTATCAGTCTAATAAAAATGGAGATTCAAAGGCTAGGGTGAAAACCTGCAAGCTCAGAGAGTTAAGAATAGCAATTGGCCAACTTTCTTTCTTACCTGGTGAGCCCAGGAAGCCCCTCCCTTCCACACCACCCTGCCCCTCCCCCATAAAAACCTATGCTAAACTCCTCCTTGCTACTTCCTGTCAACCAGTTACTAACTCTGCCTCTCTGAGCCCAGTTGACAAATGCAGCACAAACAAATATAGCTTTACAACATTAACAAAGGCAGCATCAGCAAATGTAACCCATCTTCGCCCAGTTAAAATAATAGTCCACAACAGATGCCCTCTTTAGGCTTCTACCCACATTGCATGCTTATGGCACACAAATGTACATGCAGGCAAAGCACACACACATACACCACACAATAAAAATAAATAAATCTAAAAAATACTACCTTGCAATTGTAAACTAAAATATTCCTGATATCTTATCTTTTGTTATTATATCAGAAATCTTAATTTTCTACTTTTAAAAATGATGTGTTATGGTCTTATTTTAAAGTAATGTTTACTTTTTTCTAAACATCTTTAGGGCACTTGTGATGTTACCCTTAGAGGTCAATTTTACTATATTGCATTGTCACAATTTCAGACTTTAAAAGGTTTCACAAAAAGCCAGTTTATCCATCAAGAGCTCCAGGTGGGTTAGCGCCAACGACCAAGTGTTTGTTGCTATGTGCCAAAAGTTCTATTTAAGTTTCTGGCACAAATTACTAATTACTTATAACTTTTGTAAAAACAAGAAATCATCTCAACACTCTCTCATCTAAAGCAATACTAGTTTTTAATTAGTTTGGGGAATTTTTTGTATTGTTAAGGAGAAAATGGATAAAAATAATATCAGTAATAATAGCTATTAAACATTGATTTATGCTAGGTCAAGCATTTGCTAAATGCTTTTTCTTGTATAATGTCATTTAAATCCATACAGCACTCTATGAAACCAGATCTACTGTTGGTCCCATTTTATAAAAAGGGACATTGAACCTACAAAAGTGAGAGTATATACAGGTCTACAGGATCCCTTTATTCAGACAGAATGACTTCAGCATAGAATAGTTTTAATTGTTTATTATGAAGAAACAATAGTTAGTAAGCATGTACCATGTGCCAGGAACTGGGCCAAGTACTTTATGTAAGTCGATTCACTCACTGTTCTCATCAGCCTTATGGGGCTGTTATTTTTAGAAATATTTTATAGATGAAAGAAGGAAGAGTACAGGAAGTTAAGTTTTCTCAAGGTCTTATTACTAGCGAGAGTAGAACTAGGGTATTAATCCAGACAGGTTTTATACTGAAGTTGTGACACTTTCTACTACAAAGTAAGAGACTTTAAAAGTGTACAAATAAACTTATGAGTGTATTTTAATTCCCAATTGTTTTCATGAAGCCAAAATCTTAATCATGAAAGTCAGTCCAAAGTTACTGCCAACAGTAAACTGTGCACAGATTCTTTTTTTTTTAAATCCTATGGAACACAAGTCTTTAGCATTCTGATCAATTTTATCGTTCAGAGCAGAGAGTAGGAACAGGTTGAAGCCATGCTCCAGAAATATCCATCAAGGTAGCTTTTGGAGAAGATGAATTAACACTTCTGTACCATTAGTTCTCTATAGGACAAGAATCCGGTCCCTCCACTTTCAGTTGCTTTAACAGCTTGCTCAAACAGAAACATTATGTCAGCATTTCTCATTGGAATGCCTTGAAACGATTGTTAAAAATAGCAGGTTCTCAAGCACAACCTCTGAAAGCACAACTTCTAAATCTGCATTCTAACAAGTGCTCCAGATCACTTGGAACACAGTTAAGTTTGTGAATCGCATGCAGTGATAAAACTCTTGGGCCTCATGTTCTGAATTTGGGATGCTCAAACATAAATAAGATGAATTTATTTTCATACTATGCAAGGGCACACTCATGACATTAAAAGACCCCATGAAATGAATTTACATACTACAACCTCCTCTTGAACAATCACAATACACATGAACATATTAAGCACACTAAGAAGTCCTTGAAAGAAATTAAGCAACTTCATTCTTAACTCATAGCTACTAAGTATTATTTAATTATCTAGAGTATGGAGAATGTGTTGCTATGCACCCATGTTTCTCAGTATTTTTAGTGGCCTGGGAAAGTGACATCTATTACCTGTCTCTGTCAGGAGAGCTCCTGGATTTCTGGATTTCTAA
Organism: Peromyscus leucopus; assembly: GCF_004664715.2. NCBI lineage: Eukaryota > Metazoa > Chordata > Mammalia > Rodentia > Cricetidae > Peromyscus > Peromyscus leucopus. Next base: position 107,563,577 of record NC_051083.1, read on the forward strand.
AGTAACCCACACACACTGCTATAGGCCATCTTGAAATAACCATCAGTTGTTCCAAAGGTTCCGCAGCTGAGGGTCATCATTATAGCTACACTAGCAAGGCTGACCAGAAACGAAACAAATTCCAAATAGGAAAACTGCCTGGTGACTCCATTTTGATGCTTGATATTTTACCATCTAAGCAGTCAAACAAAACAAAACAAAACAAAAAACCCAAAACAATAACGACAACAAAAAGAACAGCTTGCTACACTGTGAAGTGTTTGCCATCATGTAACTGGGGTGCAGAATTTATACACAGAACAAGACCTCAATTCTTCAGTCGCCTCAGAGTGTAGTGGGAGCCATAGATGGGCAGTTGCCCTGTACGACTTCAGGAAAGCCACTTCAGCACTCTGTGTTAGTTTCTTCTCAGAAAGCCCCGTTTAGAACTAAATGAGGCATTGCACACCACACTTTTATCTCACATATGGAGCTTAAAATATGTGCCTACCTATTTCCCCTCCTCTTTTCTCCTGGCATAGCACTGTGATGGCAGCTTTGTTAGTGCAGCAAGTAGGCCGGACATTCTGCTGCTGGGCTTGGAGCAGCTATTCTCTTCTGAGGACAGTATCCTTTGATGAACTCCAATGTTAGTAATCCAAGGGCAAGTGCAGGGCATTGAACTAGCTCTTCAGTTCCACTAGCGAAAAAACAACATGGACTGGGGGCCATAGAGATGAAAGGACAAGTCCTGCCCTCAAGTTGCTCCAAGAAGAATGGTAACAAAAGTGAGTGTGCCTAGCTGTGGCAGTTGGTGGGGGCCCAAGAAAGAGATTTAGCTTGTCAGAGAGGTCAGCAAAAGGAATGGAAACTGCATTACAGTTAAGAAAAATCAGTGAGCCCAGGGACATCCAGTGTCATCTTTATCTACCCAGAAAACAACACCAGCACAAAATAGACATTAACCTAACCTAGGGCTGCAGTTCCAAGGCTCAGTTCCAGCAACCAGCACAGAGCCAGTCACAGGCTGCGTTGTGCTTTTGTGCCTGGTGCTGTACTACACATAGGACAAAACCAGTACAACAGAGGTTGACCTCTGCCCTCCAGGAGGGAAAACACTGATGAAGGCACACCTCCAGAGCACAGGAATGTATTTAAAACAAACAGATAAATCCGACACTCCCTCCCATCATTTTTTCTTTAGGTTCCTGTCCATTTTTCTCTAAGATAGAAAACCTTAGGTGAGTCAAAACTAAGTGATTTCCAAGTCTCCAGCCACTTCAACCTCTGTACCTTTCCCAGGGATTTGGAGATCATTGTCATTCTTATTAAAGCATTGACTTCATCAGAATTGTATGACAATGAGTGGTCAGGCTAATTTGAGGATAGAGCTTTCCTAGCCTTTCTTCCTCTTTTTAGCCATTATTTGTTCTGTTCTGAGAGTAGGCTGGTGGAAAACGGATGGAGGGTCAGTTCTAGATATGCTTGACTAGAAATGCTCCCATCTGAGTCTTCAGCAACTTCAGTCAGTGGGACAAACTCAAGAAAGCTGCTGCAGTTCCCCTCTCCACTTGCTTTTCTTCTCGTAGCCACCAGTCTGGGAATCAACAAGGTTAGGACTCCTCAGAGATGGAGGGGAGGGAGAACAGTGTTGGAGAGGCAAGACTAGACTTTCATGGTGTTTCAAGACTCTACCACCATCACCATTGAGGATAAGCCATGTCATAGTTAAAGATGACTCTGTGTGAAGAGCACAAGCGTTGTTTCTTAAGCAGGAAAGGGAGTGCCAGGCTCAGGGCTTATATTAAGCAAACACTGTTTCCCCCCTGATTTCCCTCCAGAATTGTGTATAGGGAGAGACTACAATGAAGAGCTATAACTGAATGAACACTTAAGAGTACCTAGTGAGGTATGAAGCTTAGTCAAATCCCAGCCATTCAGCCTAGAATTAACTGTACAACTGTGCTTCCTTCCTTTCTGATTTGAATCCTCAAATAGATTTTTAGTACTTTCTGATGCTGTCAAAGGGCAAAAGGTACTGATAGGACCACAGACCTTTCTGCAATGCCACCCTCCCAGCAGAACAAACAGTGTTCAGATCTTGCAAAGCCAACAAAACTATAGCATAGGTCAGCAGCAACCCCCCCCTAATCAGAGACCTCCCTGAGCCAGCAAAGTCAAGGCCATGAGCTCTCAGGGCCCTTAGAAGGTCGTTGGAGAGGACAGTGAGTCTGCAGGATGAGTCAGGAGAATTGAGAAAGCCCAGCCAGTCCCAAGAGCCAGACCTCTAGCACAGCAGCCAAGGCAAAAGCTCTGTAAGAACCTGGAGCATCCTGATAATGGGGGTGGTGGGAAGAAGATACAACAGAAAAGACAAACTACTTTTCCTCTGCATTGGCAAAAGAGGGAAGCAGGTGCTCTCTATCCTTCATATGTCCCACTTTAAGTGCTCTCCAGCTCAAAGATGCCCTCAATGATGACAGATAAGCAGGCATTTCCTACACCACTCTCAGGTAACCACTAACCCCTAACAAATTCACCTCTCTCAAATCTTTCCCAGTATCCCACTGTCTTTCAAAGCAATGGTTCCTTCATTAGCATAGCTCTGCCTTGTCATTTCATTATAACTGATCTGGGCCAGTGCAGAATTCATGAGTCAGTGTAGTCCCCACCAGGGTCAAATATTGTCAATTAAACAGCTGTCTCTTAGCAACAGAGTACTTCTACTCCAAAGAGTGTACACAGGAAAAGGATTTCCAATGAAGGAGGGATCTGAGAGAGAAAGATCCTGCAGAACTTCACATTCAAGTTTCTGTTTAGCAATCCCTCCCTCCCTCCTTGGTTAAGCATAAAGTAGCCATTCTACTAACAACTTTGAGAAAAACCTAAATGCAAATTAAAACCCTGGTGCAAAAGAAACCTTCTTACATAGGCCTCAAAACACAAGAACTTCACCTGAACTATTACCAGCAGATTGTAAACTGCTAATTTGTAATATGATCACTCGATGTGGGAGAAGTAAATACAGGAGTTAAGAGGATTAGCTGTATTCCAAATTGTGAGGAAGAAATTCTTAAAAACAATTTACTTTATGATGAAAATTGCCTGCAAAACAAAAGAAAAAGAAGAAGGGAGGGAACCTTATACTGCTCCACAGGTGCTAGATAAGAGAGTATATAACCTGCAAGACCTACCCATGGCCCCATCTTGTGAATATGGTACTTGGACATGAGTAGAGGGCATGGCTTTGGTAAAAGAACACAGTTAATGATTAGCAATGGGAGCTTTGTCCTGAGATGATTGAGGATGAGTTATATAGCTGACATTTATGATACAGTATATTCGAAGCTATTGACTACTAAGGAAAGCATTTGACTTATGATGGATCTGATTCCCTAACATACTGTGCCCAATCACAACTGAGTTTTCAAGGAAAGGCATCTAGTCACGAGTTCTAAATTCCAGACCAGGAAAGCATTTGGTGATGCTTTTTAATGAGACGTCTCTGGACAAAGAAAGCTACAATCTCTGTGATCTCAAATTGGACTTGCCTGGGTAGGACTACACTTGTCTCTGGTTTCCTCCCCATGTCTATTTTATACCTTAGCCTCCCCATATTCCTGTCATTGAGTCTCATTTCTCCTGGGAATTTAGGGTTCCCCTTAGGTTTTTCTCAGCCCAAGTGGCTAAGGATGCCTTCACAGTCTGCAGTTCCTTGTCTCTTTGCCGCATTCAATAGTAAAATTCTGTCCCTTGTCTAAGAATCCTGATTCCTGCTTCCCAAAGAAACAGCTGGGAGACTTATGAGCTATGGTTATGAGTTAAATTTGTCACGCCAAATAACAACTTAAATCCCTGGCCCTTCACATTAGAGCTGCCTGGTAAACAAGAAATACATTTCTAGGTAGTATTTTAAGGAAGGTGTGTATTAGGCGTGGGGCAATAATAGTGATGAACAAGGAAATTACTGATGCATCTTTTTATCACATGGTAGAAATGGCTGACTTTCTTTCCCTAAATATAGGGTAGGAGGGGCTTTGGTTCATTCCAGCTTACAAAGAATGCGTAAATCAATGGGAATCTATTTCTCTTGCCCCACGTCCATTACCAAATAATGCTTCGCATTTTTGCTTTGTTTTTTGTTAACTTGTGCCTTTCTTTGCTGACGTGTCTATCCAAGGCAAACAGAGATTACTCAATTGGTATTTTATTTTTTCCTTACTAATGTCTTGAAATGTTCCTACTCCTAACTTTTGGCCCTCAATTCTTTTATCTATTTTTTTTTTTTTTAGTTTTTTAAATATAGATTGTATTTTGCCTGCATGTATGTATGCACAGCATATGCATGTAGTGCCCCTGGAGGACAGATGAGGGTACCAGAAACTCTGAAATTGGAGTTATAGATTGTTGTAAGCCATCATGTAGGTGCAGGAAAGCAAACTTTAGTCTTCTGTAAGATGCACAAGTGTTCTTAGCTGCTGACCTCTCTCTTCAGCCTCTACCCCCAAAACATTTTTAAAGATCCAGAAGCAGGCCTCAGGACTAGGAAGAAAGCTCAGTGAACACTAAAGCTCAGCTCTCCAGTTCTCATGTAAGTGTTGGTTGAACTTGGCAGTCCCCCTTAATTCCAGAACTCCAAAGGCAGAGATAGATGATCCCTCAATCAACCTGGGTGGCTATACTAGCCAAATTGGTGAGTTCTGGGTTCAACTGAGAGACCATGCCTCAATGAATAATATGGAGAGTAATCAAGGAAGACATCTAACATTAGTTTCAGGTCTCCACTATATGCTCACACTTATTCATATGCAGCCAAACATATATAAGCACTCACATACTTGCATTAACACATGAATGTACACCACACAGAGAGAGAGAGAGAGAGAGAGAGAGAGAGAGAGAGAGAGAGAGAGAGAGAGAAACATTCCAATAAAACAAAACCCGAAGATGTAGATTCTACTTTATCCAACAACTGCATTACTAAAATATGGCATTTATATGGGAAGTGCGATATCATAGACACCTCATTAAATCAATCTGTAATGAAATCCATTCCAGTAATGATAATCTGATGCATTCATTCCACAAATAAGCAAAATACTGATCTTTAGCCAAATTGAGCAATAAGGGACAGCAGTTCTTAAAATATTAAGCACTCCCGTAACAGCTGGTAAACAGCCATTGGATGCTTCAGACTCTACTCTGATATCTCCAGACCTACACAAGATCCAGTGACTAATAGGGTGATGCCTGGCACAGTCTTTAAGGCTATTCCTGGAACTTATTCTGACTTGCTTCTTGCGCCTTCCCACGTGAATATCATCCACAATGTCAAGGCAACTAAGCAGCAGGTACTGACTGTGTCCATGACTGTGGACCACCATCACTTTGATTACAGCTGTAGCGCTGACACTGAAATTTGTCTCAGTACACTCTGCTCCATGCGTTTCTATGAAGCAGAACATCGACGACCTTCAAAAGATGGACGACTTGAGCCTTGTTTCCAAAATAGCACTTGGCAGGCAGCCTAGACTCAGATGGGGACAGGAGACACAGGCTGTGGGCATTATGGGCCAGCCCCCTGTCACATCACCTCAGGGGATCCTCAGTCTCATGGGACTTACTAGAAAATCTTTTACATTTGAAAAGCAGAAATTATCTAGTCCACCTGAGCACCCTGGGAGCAGGTCCATATTCTTAGCTTTGTGCTTCAAGTGCTGAGTTTAGAACAAAAGCCTCTGTTCAAGGTCATATGATGAGTCAGTCTACTGAGTGGGGAAGGAAGAGAAAGGAAGAACAAACAGCCCACGGCAGGGGCAAATTGAGCTGTTGAGTTACCTCACTCTACCAGGAAGGTCGAGGCAAACCATTCATATTCTTCCCTTGTAGAGATCTTGAGAAATTGCCTTGGAAAGGTGTTAGTGAACAAAGGTGAGGAAGAATAACGATCATGTGAATCCTTCTCGAATCAAATGTCTCAGAGATTCAAATGGTGGTGATAGAGGTGAACACACATGGACAGATACTGTGCTGGCTGTCCTTATTTGTATCTCAAGAAAGGATGCCTTTATTCTTTCTTGGCAACAGTCTCACTCTCCTAATGTACCTCTGCTACTGTCATCTTTGCACTAACGTAACTGGATCCTCTGTGACAAACAGATTCAACAAAAGCCCTATGTCCGAATTTGGAAAATCTGAATTGAACTTTTTTTTAAAAAGATTTATTTTATTATGTTTTTCTTTCTGTGTGTGAGCCTCGGTGTATTGTCAAGCTCCATGTAAATCCAGATCCATACAGAGACCACAAGAATGTAAAAGGATCCCCTGGAAATGGAGTTACAGGTGGCTTTGAGCTTCCCAGTATGTGGGTGCTGGGAACTGAACCCACGTCCTCAACAAGAGCAGCAATTGCTCTTAACCACTGGGCCTTCTCTTCAGCCTCCCAAGCTTTGGCCCTCCTAACTCTCTTGGTAACATTAAGAATGGCACATCTTTGTATTTTAGCTTTCTCATTTATAAAATATGGTGACACAGCTACTTGCCTTATGGGTTGGCATAAGGAGAAAATATTATTATAGATAAGAAAAACATTTGAACATCCAAATGTTCTACAAATGTACAAAAATATATTGTCTGTCTTTAGAAACACTCAGGGGGAACATGAAAATCAGCTTTGATCAAGCATCTATTATGTGTCCAGTATTTTCACATTCATTAGTTTCTTTAGTCCTATAAAGTGGATATTATTTCCTGCAAGTAAAATGATAAGGGATAAAAATTATGATAAAATACATTGCTATGTTCAAAGCCTGGCTTTTTATCTTATAAATAAGTAAATTTCATTCTAAAGAAAAGCAAGATGACACACAAATAATAGGATCCAAGTTACAAATGACCATGTCACAGCAGGTTAATACAGCATTAGTTTGTATCTATAATGTAAAACAAAAACAAAAACAAAAACAAAAAACCATGATGCTTTCTATAATTTATATTACAGCAGCATAACATTTGGAAAATATTCAGGGTAAAGATGATCACAGGGAAGAAATGCATAGGTACTTTAAAAGGTGCCAAATGAATCAAAACTCTTTATGTGCAAATGATAGATATGGAAATACAGGACAATGTTGAGATAATAGTATTAGCATTCTAGGACACACATGTGAAAGACTCCTCAGGACACGGCAGATCTAAACTTTCTTTCTTGACTAATAACAGGCTACTGCCATAGTGGAAACCCTGTTCTTTATAGCCTTGACCAAAGGTGTGAGGAGAAAGTATAGAAAGGCTGTTGTCAGTATTTTTATCCTCACATTAGACAAAGAGAATGAGACTCAAAAAGATTTTTCCCTACACATGAAGCTAAAAATAGGGAAATCAAAAATTCAAACAAAAGTATATATGATTTCCCTATACCCATGGCAATTCTAATAAAATATGAAATCATGATAAGTGTAGCTCTCACCCCTCATCAAAGAAACTTCTTTTTGTAATAGGTGGAGGCTACTATAGAGAACCACAACTATTCAAAATTCAGAGACTAAGTGATTACGGGGTGTTCAACCTCAGTTGATAAATCTTTAACACAGGACCTACCTTAAGGCTCAGGGAACATCAAAGAAGAGGGGCAAGATAGATTGTAAGAGCCAGAGGACCAGGATGCCTGCTGCTAGATAGTAACCCCTCTCTTGAGGACATAATGTTGGAAATACGTGGTAATCAGCAATTGAAATGAAGTGTCTAATCCCAACTAATATATTTGCAATGCAACCCCATACACCTAAGATGTGGAAAAAGGGGCAGAAGGATTGTAAGATCTAGAGGAGCAGAATCCCGTTGTTACATGGCATCTCCTAGATAAAGAGGGGGAAATGCACACATGAACTCTCAACAAACACCAGTTGACATACCAACATGAACAGGTGAAATTCTGCAATGGCTTACCCTTGGGTGAAGAGGTCAATTGCTGCTAAGTGGAGAATCGGTTTCCTCCAGGAATGAGCTCCCATAAAGGTGGTCCATTGCCAAGTGGTGTGTGTGTGTGTGTGTGTGTGTGTGTGTGTGTGTGTGTGTGTGTGTGTCAATAATAACTAAAGAAGAAGAGATGAATTTGAAAGAGAGCACAGGAGGAGTTGGGGGCAAAGAGGGAATGATAATAGATGTAGTAATCATGTATGAAGTTCTCAAATAATTTTCTTTAAGTGTGCCATCTCTCTAGACCACATTTTTTTTCTCTCTCTGCCATGGCACCAAAGTCTTGAGTGATAGTAACACATTCCTTCTTGTCCCTTGTTGTTGAAGTACACCTCATCATAACCATCACACTTCTCATATATAACAAACATCTACAAGTATTGTGATGAGTGCTAAACATCTCTGTTTAATAATGTTAGACTATGTGACTAAGAAACAGAGTTTTCTCCATTAACAAAGCTAAGTGACTTTCCAAGGGCATCAAATTCATTCATGGCCTTATAGTGTCTTCCTCTTCTTTGTTCAGTTGCCTAAATGTAACAATCTTGAAAGCCAAGACCATTCGTATAGGCTCTTTCCTATAAGCATCCAGCATGTAGCTTAAGTCATCAGATACATAAAATAGATGATGAGTGAAGACCATGTGCAAAAAAAGTGTATCTTCAGTGTCTTAATGTCATTAGAACCATAGATAAATTTAATCAAAAATTATAATAGAAACAAGATAAAATCTGAGATAAAGCTAATGGTCAGTTCCTGCTAGGAAACTCTTCTTCCCAGTCACTAACTTTGCAACATTTGCTCTAATGTCATATCTAATAGCATCAATTAGAGGAAGGAGAAGACTTCCCTCTCTCTACATCAGTTTCTCCACATTAAACCTAGCTGTTGAGCTAGAGTAGTAGTTTTCAGAATCACCTTGGGAGCTTTTAAAAATATGGATGCTAAATCTTAGCCTCAGGGTTTCTGATTTAATTGATGGTGGCAAGGCCTGAGCATTGATATCATTTTTAAATTCCCCAGTGAGTCTGATACGCTGCCAGGGTTGAGAACCACTGGGCTAGATGATCCCTGAGGTTTCTTCTTACTCTGGAAATCAATATGCTGACTATGGTTGGATCTCTCTTGGTACCAGAACTCCTATGCTTGCCTGTCTATTTTCTACTATCCCTTCTAATCCTACACACCACTAGACCTATCCTAGCATCTCGTTGCACGCCATGTACCTAGTGACTTAAAACTTTCTTTACTCACTTTATTTACTCTTGGGGATCCTAAGCAGTGCTATTTAAAATCTAATTTCTGATGCTATGTGGGTCATTTTGCCTCCAAAGAAGGTTCCCTGGTACTAGTGTGTGTCCTGAAAGCATAAGCTGGCCTGCCCTGCTTCCAGGTTGGGAAATGCCAACTAGTAAGTCTGAGCAGTCCAGAGAGCTCCCACTGATCTGAAAGGAATCTATAAGCACAATTCCCAACTTTCCATTTCATTAGATTCTTTCATGGCAATCAGCCTGACCATTCCATTCAGCCCTTTGTCAAGAATGTCCTTGACACTAAAAGAATTGATTTGTTCTTCCTTTGCTTTAAATAATAAGCCAGCAGTTATGCAGGAGTTTTATAGGGTATTGATTTAACATACAAACTGCATTATGGCCCTTGAATGCTACAGTAAGAACCAATACCTCATCAGCCAGAAACACCAATGTAGTGACATCTTAGCATTTTCTTTACTTGTCAAAACACTCATGAGCTGTGGGCTTGTTGTAGAGGAGACATGTCAAGGATTTAGAAATGTCAGCTTAAAATATTCTGGGCTATTTTCAAAAAGACATGAGCATTTTTAACCAGTAGCATTCTATCAACAATGCTTTATCAGAATGTAGGGCTGCTAAAGAATAGTGTGAATATTATACAGGCAACAGAAAGTACATCAAGGTCATAAGATGGCTTATTTCTAGAAGCACTCTGCCACAATATTTGCTTGATTTGTATATAGAGGATAAGGGCTGAAACAATATAGAATGGAAAGGAGCCTACAGAAGAATATGAATTTTTTAAAAATCCCTATACTACCAAGATCCTAAAATACAGATTTCAAAAATTAGAATCTGACATTGCCTTTTAGCTATATGTAATTCAGAAGTCCTTCAAAGCTGGATAAGAGCAGGGTGCTTTGTTTTAGGCGTCTGGTCAAATTGCCAGCAGGACCTAAGTATATTTTTGCCATCACTGCCAAATAATTTGAAAGAGTAGTAATATATCCACCTTGAGTATGTGTTCTTTACATTTGCCCCATAATCTGCATTATAGAAGCAAGTCACATTAAGACACCAGTGGTCCCTTAATAGCCACATCCTGCTGTCAGCACCCAGTCTTCTTTTTTAATTTTTTTTTTATTAATTTCACACACCAACTAAAGATCCCCCTCTCATGTCTCTTCTCACTCCCATCGTAGTCCCCCCCCACCCACCCACCCTCCCATCCCCTCTTCCAAAAGGGTAAGGCCTCCCATGGGAGTCAGCTAATTCTGGTACATTCAGTTGAAGCAGGACCAAACCCCTCCCCCTGCATCAAGGCTGAGCAAGGCATCCCATCATAGGTTACGGGCTCCAAAAAGCCAGCTCATGCACCAGGGACAGATCCTGATACCACTGCCAGGAGCCCCCCAAATAGACCCAGCTACACTTATGCAGAGGGCCTACTCCAGTCCTATGCAGGCTTCACAGCTGTTGGTCCGTAGTTCGTGAGTTCCCACTAGTCAGCTCCCAGTCTTAAGTCTGACTGACATCATCATTATAACTATTTGCCATTGGAAACCATCTCCCCCTCCTTGGTGTTCATTCGGTCTTCCAGGTTTTCTTATTTCTCTACTTTAATTTTTGGTCAACTGATTAGTCTTTCTTTGTCCCTTACATGATGAACATTTTTCTTGATGCTATTTTCACATTTTAAAAATAATTTTAAGCCTAGCAAGAATGTATCAAAAAAAAAAAAAAAAAAAAAAAAAACCAAAAAAAAAAAATAAAAAAATAATTTTAAGCCTAGCAGTGATTGCTCATGCCTTTAATTCCAGCACTCAGGAGGCAAAGGCAGGCAGATCTCTGAGTTCAAAGCAACCCTGGTCTACAGAGTGAGTTTCATGACAACCAGAGCTATACAGAGAAAGCCTGCCTCAAAAAACAACAAACAAACAAACAAAACTTAACATTTTTATTTTTAATTTATTTTTATTTTATGTATATGGGTGTTTTGCCTGCAAGCATATCAGTGTACCACCTGCATACAGTGCCTGTAGAGGCCAAAAGAGGCTGTCAGATCCCCAGGAACTGAAACGGGGGATGATTGTGAGCTACCATGTGAGTGATGAGAATCAAACCAGTGTCTTCTGAAAGAGCACCAGTGCTCTTAGCCACTGAGACATTGCTCCATCCCTCCATCCTCACTTTTATAAGTTCAGCCATTCTGTGATTTACAGGTCTGTGGAAGTCCCTCTCTCCTTCCTTCACACTGCCCCTTCCATGTCTCTTCTGCCACACACTCTTCAAGACTCCAAGCCCATACTGTCAAGTCCATTTTGGACATCTTCACTAAAAGTCTAATGGGCTCTTTTTCCCCTCTTATAATATTCCACTTGCTATAATAACTTTATAACTTGATTCCAAACCCTGTCTCTTTTGAATCTCTTGTCTATCACTCTCATTTTTCCAGATTTTTCTCCTGAAAACATAAATATATCTGGTATTGCTCTATATTTAAAAAACATTAGTAGGGCTTCCTTCTGCCTATAGAATCAGTCTACCCATTGTCACATGGTAGACTAGATACCCAATAAGCTGTGCCCATTTTACCTTTCCAGTTTTACTTTTGTTAATTGATGTACATCACTCCACTCACAAACAGCTCATCCCCACTTGTCTTATGATGTATTACTTCTTAAATATGTCATGCAAACTTGTTATGGTGTTTTCTTTTATACTATTTCCAGTAGCTACAAAAAGCTTTCCCTTCCTATTTCCAAAGAGTATTTTTAAAATATCACCTTGTCCAATTAAAATGTCAATTCCTCTGTAAAATCTTCAGGCAGAATTAATTATGGTCGCCTCTGAACTCTGAACTTTCTATAGATCATAATTCTAGCACTCATCTCCATTCTTTTTATAATTAGCAATGTGAGAGCTCTTTATTTAAGGACTGGATTTCTGCCTCAGCCTTCATGCTTAATATCACAGACTCTGAAATCATATAGACCAAGAACTGAGTATTTGTGCTCATAGTTACCAGATGCATTGTTTTAGGCAAGTGAACTGGTGTCTCCTGGTTTTGGTGTTCTGTTCAAGACTTAGGCAAACATAGTGTTGCAGGAAGAATAAATGAGATAATCTCCATAAAACCATTACAATACCTGGCACACAATAAACACTCAACACATGTTAGCTGTGACTATTTTTCTTCAGTAGCTGACACATGGCCTTTAACAGAATGAGCACTCAATAAGTGGTTGCTGAATAAATTAACAATAGCATGGATGCTCTGAGAACACTTGCTAAATTGACAGTTTCCTCCTTTATTGATCTTGTATTCCTTTCAGCATCACCAAAATTGGGATATATATTGAATTTCTCTCCCTGGCATCAAACCATTGCATTCATAATTGTGATAACCAAAACCTTTCTATGTGCTCTTTATCCCTTGAACTTGAAACTGTCTTATCATTATTTCCAACAAGTATGTATTTTGAAGTATACATTTCAAATTTTTCTCAGATAAATCTGAAGACTTTTTTCTTAATCTAACATTGGAAGAAGATGATATCATTAATGTGATCATTATCCATATAGCAAACAATAACTTTCAAGATGCAATGGTAATTGAAACCAGTGTGTTTAAAAGTACCATTATTGAAGCAATATTCAGCAATGCGTCTTGCAGTTGGGACTTTGGAGATTTAATTCATTCCAAATTCCTCAACCAGTAAAAACTCGGAGTAATGGTATTTCTAATTTTTGCTCTCTGTCACCTATACTCCATCTTGATCTTTTAACCTCCATTTTAGTTGTGAATTCCTGAAAGGTCACCTTTAATATTCAACTCACAGTAATCTGTTTAATATCCCGTGATAAAGAATATCCTTTCAAAAAGTCAGATTTTTAGGGCTGAGAAAATGGTTCAGTGCATGAAAGTTATAGTGTGTAAGCATGAGAACTTGACTTCAAGTCCCCAGAACCCATACAAAAAAGAGTGTGGAGCCGGGCGGTGGTGGCGCATGCCTTTAATCCCAGCACTCGGGAAGCAGAGCCAGGCGGATCTCTGTGAGTTCGAGGCCAGCCTGGGCTACCAAGTGAGTTCCGGGAAAAGGCACAAAGCTACACAGAGAAACCCTGTCTCGAAAAACCAAAAAAAAAAAAAAAAAAAAAAAAAAAGAGTGTGGTAGCGCATATCAGTAATCCCAACACTCCTACAGCAAAAGTAGGAGAATTCCTGGGAGCTTACAGGCCAGATAACCTGGTATATGTAGTGGTAAACAGCATGAGACTCTGTCTCAAACAAAGTGGAATGCAAGGACCAAAACTCAAGGAAGTTCTCTGACTTTCACCTGTACACACATGTGTGCACATGCAGACCCCCCACCCCCACAAATACCCATGCACAGATGCGCAACGTTTCTGAGCAGACATGCAAAGATAAAGAAGAAAGCCAATTCTAGCATACTCTAAATAAAATGCTTGTTATTTGAAAGAAAAACAACAACAAATATCAGTCTCTTTTTACTTAGTGGTAGAAAAAAAGGTCCAGAAGAAAATACAAAAATCAAGTAAATTGTGAGTAAATATAAAAAACAGATACTTGAACTTTTATTTTCATCATCGTCACTGTTGTCATCATCATTCATGGTTGTTATTAAAAACAATATGACACCAATTTAAGAAGTTCTGGAAAATATTTTAGTTTATCCAAATACAATTAGCATTATTTGGTGATATTTTTCCATTCCTACATATTTGACACTTCTGTTTCAAAGATTACCTCATAAGCATCACCACCTACATTTGAATGATTTTAAGAATTTCAGGGTGAAAAATTATAATTCTCTCTGAAGCCAGGACAATATGGCACCATCTCTGAAGTGGCCTTCACAATCCAGAAAAGGTACAGTGCCCTTTTCTTTGAAGGCAGCTGAACAGGCAGTGGGCTGATGGCTTCAAATGTGCAATGGAACAGCAACTGAACAGTTATTCTTTTTTAAAAAAAATTAATTTTATTTTATTTTACAATACTATTCAGTTCTACATAACAGCCACAGATTCCCTTTTTCTCCCCCCTCCTGCCCCCCTCTCCTTCCCCCCAACCCACCCCCCATTCCCACCTCCTCCAGGGCAAAGCCTCCCTCGAGGACTGAGATCAACCTGGTAGACTCAGTCCAGGCAGGTCCAGTACCCTCCTCCCAGACTGAGCCAAGCGTCCCTGCATAAGTCCCAGTTTTCAAACAGCCAACTCATTCAATGAGCCCAGGATCTGGTACCACTGCCTAGATGCCTCCCAAACAGATCAAGCCAATCAACTGTCTCACCTATTCAAAGGGCCTGATCCAGTTGGGGGCCCCTCAGTCTTTGGTTCATAGTTCATGTGTGAAACAGTTATTCTAGACGAGTAACTAAGCTCACACCTCTCAATAGTAGACTGGCATTTAACAGAGGGATGTGGAGAAGGGGATGCTGAGATAAAGCCATATATACACAGCCAAGAAGAATGGACAGCTGAATTAAAAAACCAACAACAATTTTCAGAATTTAAAATCCTGAATCATGACATGACACTAGTGGAATTCAGGTGTTTCTGGTACATGGACTGCTCTCACCCAATGTGAGGTTGAGTTGTTGACCTTGTGTACATCCTACTTCACAAATGAGTCTGTCAGATACGCTAAGCCTTTAGGCTGAAGATGATGCCCCAACACTGCGGAGAAACCACAGGTGACTCTCCAGGCAGCTGGCTGTTTCTGTCAACTCACATTTTTTTTTTTTTTTTTTTTGGTTTTTCGAGACAGGGTTTCTCTGTGTAGCTTTGTGCCTTTCCTGGGACTCACTTGGTAGCCCAGGCTGGCCTTGAACTCACAGAGATCCACCTGGCTCTGCCTCTCAAGTGCTGGGACTAAAGGCGTGTACCACCACCACCTGGCAAACTCACATTTTTTTGGAAGCTGCTTGCATGCACTTCCTGTTTTATTTTTGATTAGGTAATATTATTTCATTCTTGGGTCTCTGAGGGAGTTGAAGATTGATTAGTTATAGTTGAAGATTAGTTAGGATAGAAAGTGAATTAGGTACATTTTGGACTTACCAAAATAGGATAGGTAATGGAATTATTTTCTCTGAATTTGTCAAATACAAATGGACTAGACATTGTTTAGGTATTTATTACTTGTATATATTGTATATAGTTATTTTACTTTTGTATATAGTTTTTTCTTATGTTAGTTATAACCTTTTTCCTTTTTTCTTTTTATTAAAATAGAAAAGGGGAAATATGGTGATATTTTATTTGTACTGAAATGTGATTTTATTTGTATGTTAATAAATAAAGTTGCCTGGGGGTCAGAGCTAATAGCAAGCCATAGCAGAGCTGGGTGTTCGTGGTGCACGCCTTTAATCCCAGCACTTGGTAGGCAGAGGTAGGTAGATCTCTGTGTGGTCAAGGATACAGCCAGCATTGGAGACACATGCCTTTAATCTCAATACCAACCATAGAAGACCTGGAGGTCTGTACAGACAGGCAGTGACGAGGCAGTCATGTGGTTGGGTTTACAACCAATGAGAAGGCAGAACAGAAAGTCTATATAAAGACAAACACACAGGAAGTAGGTCTCTCTTGGCTGAAGAGGATTGCTGAAGCAGGAAGGATAAGGCTCTTAGCTCTGACCTCTTGGGCTTTTATCTTTAAAAAAATGTAATTCTCATTATATGACTGTCCACAAGGTTTTATTTATTTATTTATTTATTTATTTATTTATTTATTTATTTATTTATTTTGGTTTTTCGAGTCAGGGTTTCCCTGTGTAGCTTTGTGCCTTTCTTGGAACTCACTTTGTAGCCCAGGCTGGCCTCAAACTCACAGAGATCTGCCTGGCTCTGCCACCCTAGTACTGGGATTAAAGGTGTGCACCACCACCACCCAGCAAGGTTTCTTACAGTTTCAGGTTTTCAGACATATATACTCTAGGAATACAGATGTTATAACCCAAGTCTAAAGAAAACTTTCAACCTGTGCTCACTACCCATTCAAACATGAATATTGGGGATTAGCTGATACACAGATCAATGATGCCCATCTGAAAATGAACCATGCCTATTACTAGCCTAAACAAAGATTGGGGCTAGCACTTTACATTTCAATTTAGATTGTGAAAAACATTTGGGATGACATTATGAAAGACATTTGGGATGAAAAAAGATGGCAATTCCCTAATGATAATAACCTTAATATTGATATTAAAAATAAGTAATAAATACAGAGATTATTGAAACTTTCCATTAAGATCCAAAAAGAACAATTTAGAATGCAAATTATCTTTGTGTCCATGAGAGCAAAAATGATCTTATGCATTGAAATATGGTAAATGATAGTTATTAGCAAGTTTTAGCTTCCTGTACTGCTGTGGGATGGTCTGTATGTCAAATTGCTCTGATTGGTCAATAAATAAAACACTGATTGGCCAGTGGCCAGGCAGGAAGTAGGTGGGACAAGGAGAGAGGAGAATTCTGGAGAAGCAGAAGGCTGAGGCAGAGAGACACTGCAAGCCGCCGCCATGACCAGCAGCATGTGAAGACACCGGTAAGCCACCAGTCACGTGGCAAGGTATAGATTTATGGAAATGGATTAATTTAAGCTATAAGAACAGTTAGCAAGAAGCCTGCCATGGCCATACAGTTTATAAGTAATATAAGCGTCTGAGTAAGCAATATAAGTCTCTGTGTGATTATTTTATACATGGATTGTGGGATTGCGGGGCTTGATGGAACCTGGAGAGAAGCCCTCCAGCAACACTGTACTTTCTCCTGCTTATCCCTCCTCATACACACAGCTGATAAACCAGATAATGTTTTAGTACAATATTTTTATTAATTCTTTGATAATCTTATATATGCATATATCATATATTGATCATATTCACATCCCACTCCCCCCTAAAACTCCTCGTAGACCTATGTCTCTACTCTATCCAAACTTCACATCCTCTCTCTTTATTTTTAATAACCCAACAAGTCTAATTTATGCTTCTCATATAGTCATGGGTGTGGAGCCTTCCACTGGAATGCAGTTGACCCACCAGGGGCCACAAACTTAAAGAAAATCACTTTGGATAATATTTATTTTAGATCACATTTTTATGTTAATGAAAACCCGATAGAGGCATTAATGAAAGCTTAGACTTAGGGCTTTCCTGCCTTTGTTTCTCAAATTTATCTTCCTTTGTTATCTTATACTTCCAATAGCATATATTCTTCCTCTCTTGATTCTCTCTTCTCACTTAATTGTTTGGCTAGCTGATTTGATGCTAGATTTTACAGCTGTGTTGCCTTGTCCTTAAATCATTTAAGGTATTTAAGGCCTCTGTCCTTGACAAGATCATGAAGTTTTTGACAGCTCATACCTGTTATTCACTTTCTATTTGCTGTGGTACTTGTCATGCAGACTATGAGCTACTTCAGGAAAGCATCATGTCATTTTCATCTTTGCCTCTCTAGCAGTTACTGTAGTACCTGTTAGTGGAGTTATTCACCAAAGTAATAATTGAATAAATGGATAGATGGATGGATGGATGGATGGATGGATGGATGGAAAAATATTGTATTCAAGAAAAGTTACTTAGCTGGCTGATTAATGGATTTCACAGCACTTTCCAACAAGGAGAGTAGCTAGAAAGTGTTAATAAATCAGTTAAGAACAGTTATTGAAAATTTATTGTCTGTCAGACTAAGCTATTCTGGAAGAAGTAGGGGATAATAGACTATAGATCTAGAATTGAACATTGATTGTATATATAATTCACAAATGAAGCAATCACCCCATTACTTGAGTTTGTGCCATTATCTGTGTGCAACTCAGGTAAATATTTTTCTCTAGCACATGAGGATAAAAACATTGGAGCCAGAATAATGCCATTTTTGTATGAAGCTCTTGTTCTTGGTTTGTGGAATGGCTCAGTTATTGGAATATGTAGTCTGTTCTATATCTTCTTTGTTCTCCCCACTCCAGGCTTTTCAGCCAATGGGAAATGAGTTTGAGAGACATTATGATGTCTAGTGAAATTGTTGAAGCCAACTGGCTGAAGACTAATGGAGAAGTACTTAGCATATGAGGAAAGAGTAACATTCAAGTCGTTTTTTTTTTCTTTCCTTGTTAGCCCTCTTCTTCCATTTTAAGGAGTGTAGCCTTCCAAATTCTAGTGATATTCCCCTGGTACCTCTTAGGGAAAAATCTGCTTCAATAACAGAAGCAGAGCAGCAGAAATGAAAAATGGAAATTATCATAATAGCATGGGCTTGTTGCCCCAACACTGTCAGCCTCTCAACAATCAACCCCATAGAGCTGCCCTATGCTTGTCAATGAGAAGATAAAAGGGATATGGAGGAGACATTTTATGGGACCATTTCAGCTGCTCATTTTAAATACATCCTTCATCAAATATAGTGAGCTGGGACTTGGAGATCACAGACAGCTGGGCTGCTTGAAAAGGGAAGCTGTATTATGGCAAATCGTATTATTGTTCATTTACTGAGTTCCGGGGTGTCTGGGAGGGACTCTGAGGTCCAAGGGAACATTTCAAAGCAGTGTTTTGAAACACCGCCATGCTGGGATAAGCCCAAAAGCAGCTAATGGGTTCAGTAACATGAAACTTTAGTGGCTGGGAATTTGGTTACGGGTTAGCATAGATATTTTTTAAGATATAAAATACTTAGCAAGTGAGACAGAATGAATATTTTTATGAAAAGATTTAGTAATTCCATTTAGACTGTCTGGCTTCAGTGAAGCTTTCTAGTACTAAGGATCCATTCAAAAGCAGATGTCTAAATTTGTGGTTGTATGGCAGCACATCACTATGCCCAACATCATTCACTTTCATCCTCAGTTCTTGGGGTAGCACCACCACTAGTCCAAAGGCCAAAACCAAGAAATTGTCCTAACAAGGCTCAGAAAACTAGGTTTCATATGGGAAAAGATGTCACTGATGGAAGGATGTTGGGGTTGCCAGAGGAAGAGGGCAGTTCAACACAAAGCTCCATAAAGCAGACCATTTAATTATCTAACACATGTATACAAATTGGGGCACATGTTTTATTGAAGCTGGATTGCCATAGGCAACCTACTTGCTTAATTGAAAAGGAGGAATGTCTCACTGGGGGTTAAATGTTAGAAATTCTGTTCAACCCACTAGGCCCCTGCTTATCTCCATAAGTTGTGTTGGAAGAGTTTGCGGTGGAAAATATAAGAGATTATACACTAAAGACTGACTTCTCCTCTTTCCACCTAGAAAAACTGAGGCATGGAATGTACCCAAGGTTTTATCTCCAAGAGTAAGACTAAAGTCACTTTGACTCCCTAAATATGCCAACTTCTCATTCTTCTATGTATGATGTTTATAATACATTCATCATGATGTCCCTGAAGCTGTAGATGACCCTGAACATTCTAATTACTACATGTAACCATAGCTTGCTTCTACTATTGCCAGTATGCTATTATTTTTATGGCCTTTCCTTCCTTGAACTTTTGTGTCTATAAGAACCCTCTGCTAACTAAAATTTTAAATTTACCTGGACAGTAGTCGCTACCCTGACTAGTTTGCACTTTCCTTTAAGAACTGCTCATTGGTTGACCACAGGGCTCCCCAGTTTGCGCTGCTTTCCTAGAAGTAGAAAAGAGAGTCATAGGCTTAGTAAAATGATTCCCTGTGGCTTAGCAAAAAGATCATATACTTTGTGCTTACCTAGATCCAAGTTGAAGTAGTATAATATGTAGGTACCTAGCATGGTTTCTGGCAAAGAGTAAGTGCTCATCAGGTGGTATTCATCATTATGATTATTATGAAGCAAAATTCTGTGCCAAAGGACTAAAGCTCTCTAGGAAGTCTGCATCACTAATCAGATACTGAAAGGGACACAAGAATGCTAAAATAACAGGGTTAGGCATCTGCAATCATATACCTCTGTAATCCCAGCACTCAGGAGACAGAGGCAGGAGGATAGTGAGTTCAAGGGCAGCCTGGACTACATAGTAAAATTAAGATCAGTCTGAGCTAGAAAAATATCAAAGAGAAAAGGAATATGTACTAAATGGTTGAGTTGGGGAGGATGAAATAATGAAAGTTCCAATATTTAAGTGCAACTTTCCATCCTTTGTATTGGAAGTGTTCAAGACCTCTTGTTTCTTTGTAGTAGTCTTAGATGGTTTTCAGTGCCCCAGCCAGCTTCTGGAAACACTTTCAAGTTCAGGAAAATAGTGTTTCATGTTTAACACTAGCTACTTGAAGGAAGCTTATTGGGACATTGTCTGAATTGGCTATGATCTTTGTAAATTACCACCAACTCCCTAACCCAAACTAATCCAGGTTAAAGCAGATGCTGTAGTGCATGCCTGTAACCCCAGCACATGAGATGCCCAGGCACGAAGACGACCTTGAGTGCAAGGCCAGCCCAGACTGTAGAGCAACACCCTGGTCAAAAACAAAGTAAGAGTACCTAACCCATTTTGTGTCTCATGCCCCCAGGACCTTGGCCTTACATAATAAAAACATAATTCATTTTGAGGTGCTAATGATTACTAATACCCTATTTAATCCTAGTGAATCTGGATGTAATATTTTCATTTAATGAGCCCTCTGTGCCACCATAATTCAGTTTCATAGAAATTTCTGGAACCTGAGTAGGCTGGCATGGGAGCTATTCGTGGCCATATAGGAGCATTTTAGTAGTCCTTAAACTATACCATGTGGGCAGCTCTGTTTCAGATCATTCTAGAAAGTTAACTGGGTATAAATTATAAAAATAACAAAAATATGAGAAAATTGCCTACTCAACCTATGTGCAGGGCCTCCCAGCTGTCACTTTATTTAATTATGTAGACATTTTGAACACCTACTCTGAACCTGGCACTGAGCTGGCTGCTGTGGATACAAAGATGACTATGACACATTCTGCAGCTCCCAGTTCTATGGTCCAGCTGGGGCCCAAACAAAACTTCAAGCTACTGATTTGATTGGCAAAGGAAATAAAACAGCAGGAAAAAGGCTAACAGCTGTTCACTTATAGTTGCTTCCCATCA